>NC_045439.1:163048579-163067775 GCF_002776525.5 Piliocolobus tephrosceles
TTTTGTATTTTTAGTAGAGACGGGGTTTCACCCTGTTAGCCAGGATGATCTCGATCTCCTGACCTTGTGATCCGCCCGCCTCGGCCTCCCAAAGTGCTGGGATTACAGGCTTGAGCCACCGCGCCCGGCCTTATTTTTTATTTTTTGAGGCTTTTTTTTTTGAGACGGAGTCTTGCTCTGTCCCCAGGCTGGAGTGCAGTGGTGCCATCTCTGCTCACTGCAAGCTCCACCTCCCGGGTTCACACCATTCTCCTGCCTCAGCCTCCCTAGTAGCTGGGACCACAGGTGCCCGCCACCACGCCCGGCTAATTTTTTGTTTTTTTAGTAGAGGCGGAGTTTCACCGTGTTAGCTAGGATGGTCTCGATCTCCTGACCTCGTGATCTGCCCGTGAGGCTTTTTTTCGAGGAGTTTTTCTGTTGTCGCCCAGGCTGGAGTGAATGGTGCGATTTCAGCTCACTGCAAGCTCCGCCTCCCAGGTTCACACCATTCTCCTATCTCAGCCTCCCAAGTAGCTGGGACTACAGGTGCCCGCCACCATGCCTGGCTGATTTTTGTATTTTTAGTAGACATGGGGTTTCACCGTGTTAGCCAGGATGGTCTTGATCTCCTGACCACGTGATCTGCCTGCCTCGACCTCCCAAAGTGCTGGGATTATAGGCGTGAGTCACTGTGCCCGGCCTACAAGTATTTTTATGGATACGTATCTGTTGAGTGAATACTTAGAACTGCCAGGTCATATGGTCGGTGTATGTTTAACTTTTAGGAAACTGTCAACCAATTTTCCAAGGAAATGGTACCATTTTACAATTCTACCAGCAGTGTATGAGAAGGAGTTAAGAGTTTTAAAACTTGAGTATCTCATGGCGAGTGCTTGAACACTCAGAGTATACAAGATGTACAACATTGTGGGCTGGAGAAGTGATGTGGGCATGTTAGAAGCCTGCAGCATATTAGCAAGGTATATATGTATTTATAAAGACAATGCACTGTACAGTGTGGGAGGAGGTGTCCGGAGGGAGGTCCACATAATGACAGAAAGCTGATTAGATGAGGTGGAGCTCCAGCTGGCAGAAAGGAGCGACAAGCAAATTCCTTCGTTAGGTTAAATTAACATATCGACAACTAAGCATTCCTGAAACCACTACTTCATTACTCATCTGCCTCCTAGAGCAGCAGTCCCCAACCCTTTTGGCACCAAGGACTGGTTTCATAGAAAAGAATTTTTCCACAGACGTGGTGGGGCGTGGGGAGGATGTTTTCGGGATGAAAGTGTCCTCCGATCATCAGGCACTATTCAGATTCTCATAAGGAGTGCACAACCTAGATCCCTCCCATACACAGTTCCCAACAGGGGTCGCACTCCTGTGAGAATCTTTATTTTATTTATTTATTTATTTTTTTGAGACGGAGTCTCGCTCTGCCGCCCAGGCTGGAGTGCAGTGGCGGATCTCAGCTCACTGCAAGCTCCGCCTCCCGGGTTCCCGCCATTCTCCTGCCTCAGCCTCCCAAGTAGCTGGGACTACAGGCGCCGCCACCTCGCCCGGCTAGTTTTTTGTATTTTTAGTAGAGACGGGGTTTCACCGTGTTAGCCAGGATGGTCTCGATCTCCTGACCTCGTGATCCGCCCGTCTCGGCCTCCCAAAGTGCTGGGATTACAGGCTTGAGCCACCGCGCCCGGCCTTCCTGTGAGAATCTAATGCTGCCACTGATCTGATGGGAGGAGGAGCTCTGGTGGCAGTGTGAACACTGGGGAGAGACTGTAAACACGGATGAAGCTTCACTTGCTTGCCCGCCTTTCACTTCCTGTTGTGGCCCGGTTCCTAACAGGCCACGGCCCCATACTGGTCTGCCGCCCAGGGGCTTGGGGACCTCTGTCCTAGAGGTGTTTGTTGACATCTGTATCAGTTAGTTATTGCTACATTCCAATCTATCCCAAACTAAGTGAATAAGACAATAATAATTTATCCTTCCTCATGTTTAAGGGATAATGGAGCACTTTGGCTGACTTGCCCCACCTTGGCTTGCTGGTTGGTCTCAATGCTGGTCAGCCAGCATTTAGCCAGGCGGCTTTGCTTCTTGCTTTGCCCCACGTGGTCCCCTCCTCCAGCAGGCTAGTCCAGGCATCGTAATTTTGGCTGGAACTGCCACATTTTCTTGGTCAAAGCCAGTCCTAAGGTCAGTGCAGATTCAGGAAATAGATTGGAGCTGCAAAGTCACTGCAAAATGTGCGGGAAATTGGAGTCATTTTTCATCAATCTACCACATTGCCTGAGACCAACTTGTCAACCATCTTTCAATATTCAGTGTAATTCCTTATCTGACAGTGTCATCTAGCCAAAACATGGCTGAGACCAAAGAAAGTAACAGATCCTCTGAGCCAGTTCCAAGATGCAAGCAATAGGTCCTCTGAGCCAGTTTTGAGATGATTGCTAGGCTCCCGGCAGATTAAAAGCTTTAAAATTAGAAGCTGCATAGTGACCTAGACCAAAACCAGAGTGGTCAGGGACTGGGTATACAGTCTACAACACAACAGTCCAATAGCATTAGAGCCTGAAAAGGACAAATGATATCTGGGGTTTTGTTTCAATAAGCGCATAATTCATTTTACAAAGACCCTCACCTGAAAAGATTTGAATTTCTTTCTTTCTTTTTTTTTTTTTGAGACAAAGTCTGGCTCTGTCTCCCAGGCGGGAGTGGAGTGGCGTGATCTCGGCTCACTGCAACCTCCGCCTCCCGGGTTCACACCATTCTCCTGCCTCGGCCTCTCGAGTAGCTGGGACTACAGGCGCCTGCCACCAGGCCCGGCTAATTTTTTGTATTTTTAGTAGAAACGGGGTTTCACCATGTTCGCCAGGATGGTCTCGATCTCCTGACCTCGTGATCCACCCTCCTCAGCCTCCCAAAATGCTGGGATTACAGGCGTGAGCCACCGCGCCTGTTTTTTTTTTTTTTTGAGACAGAGTTTCGCTCTTGTTGCCCAGGCTGGAGTGTAATGGCGGGATCTCAGCTCATCGCAACCTCCGCCTCCCAGGTTCAATCAATTCTCCTGCCTCTAGCTGGGATTATAGGCATGCGCCATCACTCCTGGCTAGTTTTTTATTTTTAGTAGAGATGGGGTTTCTCCATGTTGGTTAGGCTGGTCTTGAACTCCCAACCTCAGGTGATCTGCCTGCCTCGGCCTCTCAAAGTGCTGAGATTAGAGGCGTGAGCCACTGCGCCTGGCTTGAATTTCATATAATAGTGCTTTTGTGTCTAGTCACAACCTGGAACAACATTCCTAAGGGACATCTACACCCGCAACCAGGGAATCATTGATTTACTAGGAGGCCTCCCTCTAGCTGGCTACTCTCTGCTTCTTACCAATGAGGTCTGTCTTTGACTACTTCTGAAAACAGGTTGGTGGGTCCCAAGGAATTTCTCCTTTCAAGGAGGAGCCAAGGCAAGATAGCCTAACAGTTGGTTTCCTATGCGTCTCATGAGAAATAAATCCCCACTTTGGGAGGCTGAGGCGGGTGGATCACGAGGTCAAGAGATCGAGACCATCCTGACCAACCATGGTGAAACCCCGTGTCTACTAAAAATATGAAAATTGGACGGGGGTGGTGGCTCACGCCTGTAATCCCAGCATTTTGGGAGGCCGGGTTGGGTGGTTCACGAGGTCAGGAGTTTGAAACCAGCCTGACCAACATGGTGAAACCCTGTCTCCATTAAAAATACAAAAATTAGCTGGGCGTGTTGGCGCGCGCCTGTAGTCCCAGCTGTTAGGGAGGCTGAGGCTGGAGAATCGCTTGCACCGGGGAGGCGGAGGTTGCAGTGAGCCAAGATCGTGCCACTGCACTCCAGTCTGGCGACAGAACGAGACTCCATCTCAAAATCAATCAATCAATCAATCAATCAATCAATCAGTCAATTAATCTGCTCTCAGTGTCTCGAGGCGGGCTTTCACCAAACCTCAACCTCGCATCTATTCCGGGATCCGGTCAGTAAGGAAGCGCCCAGAGGCGGTCGAAGTACCGCTGCTATCTCGGCCCCGCCCCGTCCCGCCCCCAGCTTTGGATCCACCCTTTCCCCACCTCTTGCCCTCTTTGGAGCACCGTTCCCCTATGGCATCGCCTGGGGACACCAATTAGATGCAGCTTCACACTGTGACTGTGCCTGGGAACTCTCATTTTATTTTATTTATTTATTTTTGAGAGGGAGTCTCGCTCTGTCGCCCAGGCTGGAGTGCAGTGGCGTGATCTCGGCTCACTGCAACCTTCGCCTCCCGGGTTCAAGCGATTCTCCTGCCTCAGCCCCTGGAGTAGCTGGGATTACAGGCGCGCACCAACGCCTAGCTAATTTTTGTATTTTTAATGGAGACAGGGTTTCACCATGTTGGTCAGGCTGGTTTCAAACTCCTGACCTCGTGAACCACCCAACTCGGCCTCCCAAAGTGCTGGGATTACAGGCGTGAGCCACGGCTCCCGGCCCAGAATCCTCGTTTTAAATAAGCGCCATGCCGGACTTTGACTTTGAACTCCTGATCGGCCAACGCCACCTAGCAGAATACTTTACTGCTTACTACCCTTTCACCCTCGTCCCTCGCCAGGTCCCGCCTCGCCGCCGTCCCCGCCCCTGCACGCTACGCGCCCCGCCCTCCGCGCTCAGCGGACCGGAGCCTTGTAAAGGAAGCGGAACGCGGCGGGAGAGAGCACTGGGGGCGGGGTGTCTGTCGTGCGGCACTGCGCGTGCGCGCGCGGTCTCTTGCGTCATTTAACCGCGCCTATGTTTTCCGGCGCCGGCCCTGGGTCCCGGCAGCGGTGGTGACGGCGGGGCCGGAGGTTGTCCTTGGCAGATTTTCCTCGGCTCTTCTACATGGAGGAGGCGGTGCGCACGGCTTCAGCCCCGAATGCTCGCACCTCCCACTGGACGGCGACGAAGGCGGTGGCCGTGCGGGCACAGGACTGGGCGGCCTGTGTGGGGGTGTGAGCCGCGGTGCCCCGGGCAGCGCCGCCGAGGGGAAGCCGCGCGGCCGGCCTGCCGACTAGGGTGAGGTCGCCACTCCTTCCTTTCAGGCGGGCACCAAGGGGCTGACTTGCGGGCGAACCCGCCCGTCTTGTGTCGGAGAAGGGTTCTCCGGGCAACTTTCCTTTGCGGGTGTTCCGAGTTGGAAGCGGTTTTCCTGGTGATCCTCAGTGAGGAAACCCACTGTGAATCGGCTTGCCGTTCAGTCCCACGGAAGCCTGGCTCGTTGGCCATGTCGGGGACGCATGTTCATTAAGTTCATTAAAGCAGTTTCGTTTGTCTTGGTGAGTTTTAGAAGGTGGCTTCAGCTGCTGCGCGGGTCATAACTGACGGTTAAGCCTAAGAAGTCCGCTGTAACGTTTTGAGCCTGGCTGTTTTAATTTCCTTTTGTAAAATCATGGAATCCTATTTCCCTCTCAAAACAGTTGCGCAAAACTGTGTGTTTAGTTTTGTGTTTGTGTCTCCTTAGTTTCTTTTCTAGGTTGTCAGTTCATTTAAGTTCTGTTTCTGGAAATCCTGTGTATAGCCATGTGCCCGGTTCATACTTTTTTTAGTAAGAGGAAGTAATCAGAGTCGAGCGTGTCCATTCAGTAAGCTGCCTGTGGAAGCAGTAGTTATGCTCGGTTGAGGAGGTTTTATGTTGATTGGTTAACAAAATGAGTATGAAGGCTAGTAACCAAATTTTAAAACGTACTCAGTAACTTTAGTCTTTTGCCTGCTTCTGTGTTTTCTTCTTTCTAGGCTGGAGCTACTCGGCCAGGGTTTGAGACTTTAAATGAGAATAAAGGGTGGTATTTACGAGGAAATGAGAGTGAATAAGTCATCTCTAACCTCTCCGAGCCTTTTTTTCATAAGAGAGACCATATTAAACTTACATGTAAGTTAAAATTGTAATTTATAACTAATATTGTTACCTAGTTAGGGTTGGAGATTTAGGTTCTGTAATATTTATAAGTACAGTACTGCTTTAAAAAATTGTTAACCAAGTGAGAGATTGGAAAAAATTAAATCTAGCTTCTGTATTTAATTTTTTTGAGCCAACGTGTTTCTCTGTCCCCAGGCTAGAGGGTGCGATCTGGGCTCTACGCCTCCCGGGCTCAAGCGGTCCTCCCACCTCAGCCTCCCCAGTAGCTGGGACCACAGACGTGCGGCACCTTGCCTGGCTAATTTTTGTATTTTTTTTAGAGCCAGGGTTTCACCATGTTTCACACCGGCTAGTCTCCAAATCCTGAGCTCATGCGATGCAACCACCTTGGCCTCCAAAGTGCGGGGATTACAGGTGTGAGCCACCGTGCCGGGCCTCCGCTAACTTAGATAGCAGTGGAAACCAAGTAGTAAAGATTTCGTAAAAAACTAAGAGCTCTAAAGTTGTTTTGTTTGTTTGTTTTTGTTGTTTTTTGAGATGGAGTCTTGCTCTACCCACTGCAACCTCTGCCTCCCGGGTTCTAGCGATTCTCTTGCCTCAGCCTCCCCAGTAGCTGGAATTACAGGTGCCCGCCACCACGCCCGGCTAGTTTTTGCGTTTTTAGTAGAGATGGGTTTTACCATGGTGGCCAGGTTGGTCTGGAACTCCTGACCTCAGGTTATCCGCCCGCCTCGGCCTCCCAAAGTGCTGGGATTACAGGCGTGAGCCACCGCACCCGACCTAAGAGCTCTAAGGTTTTAATGTAATGTGGGCAGTCGGGTTTAGAAGTAAAGTCCCTTTCTATGTGGTCCTCTGCATGTGACTCTTTACCTCTGGGAGGTTTCCTTTCTTAGCTGTAAACTGTTACCTTCATCTCATTGTGTAGAATAGAAATGACTAGAAATAATGCATGGAATAGTGGCTAGGGAGGTGCTCAGTAAGTGGTAACTGTTGTTAGGGAAAGATAGTAAGAATTCCACATGTTTTCAGAATATTTCTAATAGGTAAATACGGTTTACTCATATTTAAAACACATGACTTTGAATATTACATTTTTTTCATGGAAGGTGTAAGCTTCATTTAAACTCTGATTTATTTGATTGCTATACATTGTGATATTGAACAAAAAGAAAAGATTTCTGTAGAGAATAAAAGATGGGGGGGGGGGGGGAGAGGAAATGGGAGATTTAGGTCACAGGATACAAAGTAGCAGATATTCAGGGTGTACAACTTGAGAATTACAGGTAATGAGATTGTAGTAGAGATTTTCCTTCAGTGAGTAGTAGATTTGAGCTGTTTTTGTGGTAAAAAAGTAACTACATGAGATGATGGATTGTTGATTTGCTCTACTACGGTGACTGTGTTACTATCTGTATTTTCCCCATAACATAAATCTCAAATATGCACAATTTACACAGATTTATCTGTATCATAGAATTAAATACACCCCTCAGACTAGAGCATGCTTAGTCTTAAACATTTCTGCATATCTATTTGTTTTATGTAAATAAACTCGAAAGAAGAACTACTGAAATAGTTCTATAATGGCTCCAGATGAAAATAAATTATGATCTGGCCACATAAATGGGTTGCAGATCTTTTCCTTGCGTTTTGGGTTTGTGTATGGCCCATAGGGCCCCACGTGATCTGACAGTCAACCTTTGTTTTTTTTGAGATGGAATTTCGCTTTTGTTGCCCAGGCTGGAGTGCAGCTGCGCAATCATGGCTCACTGCTACCTCCACCCTCCAGTTTCTATCGATTCTCCTGCCTCAGCCTCCCAAGTAGCTGGGGTTACAGGCACCTACCACCATGCCTGGCTAATTTTTGTATTTTTAGTAGAGACGGGGTTTCACCATGTTGGCCAGGCTGGTCTTGAACTCCTGACCTTATGATCCACCCGCCTCGACCTCCCAAAGTGCTGGGATTACAGGCGTGAGCCACCGCACCTGGCCGACACTCACTTTTTTACTCTAATGTATCTTACCCTCACTCAAGGTCAGCCACAGGGGCCTTTGTTTTCTTAGGAAACTGCACACCCGCTCCTACCTCAGAGCCCCTGCACTTGCTTCTCTCTCCTTTGTTCTTTTCAAAAAACTCTTTGAAGCTTCTACTCAAGTGTCACCTGCTCAGCAAGTCCCCGAACTACGGTAGTTAAAACAGAATCCCCCACCTCAACACCCCAGTGCCCTTAACATGTTTTATTTTTCACCATAACGTTTGCCACTTTCCAGAATAATGTCTTTATTTTGTTTATTATTTCGCCCTACCTCCAGCAGGAGATAACCCCATGTGGGCTGTTATACCCCTGCTCTTAGAATATTGTACGTGCTCAGTAAATGTTGGTTGAGTAAATGATATAAGCAAGCTGCATGTTCACTGGGAGCCACAGTGAAGGCAGTACGAGTTAACTACCAAAGTAACCATAACAGAGGGGTAGTTAGTGCAAACAAAATATGGAGGAGGAAAGGTAGGAGCAGGTTAGAATAGCAGCAGAGTGCTGACGTGGGTAGAACACCGGATGTGTGAAATATGGTATGGGAAATAAGATCTAGGCCAGGCGTGGTACTCACACCTGTAATTCCAACACTTTGGGAGGCCCGAGTCAGGCGGATGACCCGAGGTCAGGAGTTCAACACCAGCCTGACCGACTTAGCGAAACCCCATCTCTACTAAAAATACAAAAATTAGCCAGACGTGGTGGCAGGCACCTGTAATCCTAGCTACTCAGGAGGCTGACGCAGGAGAATCACTTTAACCTGGGAGGCGGAGGTTGCAGTGAGCTGAGATCACGTCACTGCACTCCAGCCTGGGAAATAGAACGAGACTCTGCCTCCAAAAAATACAAAAATACAAAAAATTAGCCTGGCATGGTGGCGGGCCTCTGTAGTTCCAGCTACTCAGGAGTCTGAGGCAGGAGAATGGTGTGAACCCGGGAGGCGGAGCTTGCAGTGAGCAGAGATTGCACCACTGCACTCCAGCCTGGGCGCCAGAGTGAGACTCTGTCTCAAAAAAAAAAAAAAAAAGATCTGAAAGTTAGGTTTGGAACAAATGGTGCAGGGTTTTTGTTACTAGGTTACCCGATTTGGTCTTTTTGCTACAAACAGGGGTAGTGATTCTAAATCCTTCAGCAGGAGGCTGAGAGTGGCAGAGATGAGGAGGCCTGGATCTTATAGTTCTGCTTCTGCTACCTCAGCTGTGTGTCGAGTTCCTTAACATCTCTTGACCTGGTTCCTCATTGTGGGCTTTTATCACATATCTTCTTAATTAAGCCTTTGTTAATGTGAAATGTCAAAAAGTGCTGTGAAAGGTTTCATGCTGTCCATGTACTTCAGTTGGTATAATCTTTTCAATTTTTTCTTTTTTTTTGAGACGACTCTCCTGTCGCCCAAGCTGGAGTGCAGTGATGCAGTCTTGGCTCACTGCAACCTCCACCTCCTGGGTTCAAGCAATTCTCCTGCCTCAGCCTCACCAGTAGCTGGGATTACAGGCACCCGCCCTCACGGCAAATTCAAAAAAATAATTTCTGTGTTTTTGTAGAGTTTCACCATGTTGGCCAGGTGTGTTTTGTAGAGACGGGATTTCACCATGTTGGCCAGGAGGGTCTCGAACTCCTGACCTCAGGTGATCCTCCCTCCTCAGCCTCCCAAGGTGCTGGGATTACAGGTGTGAGCCACCACGCCCGGCCCAGTTGGTATAATTTTTAAAGTTTGCTAACTTTGGTGATCGTGTTCCCTACTGATAATCATTTCGCAAAGTAAGTCCTAGTTTAGGTTTTCCTCATTAGAATACTTGTCCATTTTTGCCTGTTCCTTAAATTATGTGTTTTCCACATTATTTAAGAAGGTGGACCAATTTTACAATTTTCTTTTATTTGAGATGTATTTATTCCACTTTTGACATGCTTTATGTTTAATGAAAGTTCACATTACAAATATTAGTAAAATCAGTTGTGAAAATTGAATTTGTTGGCCAGGTAAGGTAGCTCACTCCTGTAATCTCAGCACTTTGGGAGGCTGAGGTGGGCGGATCACGAAGTCAGGAGTTCGAGACCAGCCTGGCCAACATAGTGAAACCTCGTCTCTACTAAAACTACAATAAATTAGCCAGGCGTGGCAGTACACATCTGTAATCCCAGCTCTTCAGGAAGCTGAGGCAGGAGAATTCCTGAACCTGGGAGGCAGAGGTTGCAGTGAGCCAAGATGGCACCATCACACTCCAGCCAGGGTGACATTGCAAGACTGCGACTCAAAAAAAGAAAAAAATGAGTTTGTTAAAAGAACAAGCCGGGCATGATGGCTCACGCCTGTAATCCCAGCACTTTGGGAGGCCAAGGTGGGCGGATCACGAGGTCAGGAGATCGAGACCATCCTGACTAACACAGTGAAACCCCATCTCTACTAAAAATATAAAAAAATTAGCTGGGCGTCGTGGCGGGCACCTGTAGTCCCAGCTACTCGGGAGGCTGAGGCAAGAGAATGGTGTGAATCCGGGAGGCGGAGCTTGCAGTGAGCTGAGATCGCGCTACTGCACTCCAGCTTGGGCGACAGAGTGAGACTCCGTCTTGGAAAAAAAAAAAAAAAATAAGAACAAGCAGAACAAAAAATCGAGCTAGGTGGAGTGGTATGCACCTGTGGTCCTGTCGATTTGAGAGGCTGAGGTGGGAGATCACTGCAACCCAGGCATTTGAGACAGCAGTGAGCAATGATCGCGCCTCTGCACTCCAGCCTGGGAAACAGACCAAGGCACTGTCTCAAAACAAAACAAAAAAAACCCTTCCCCTCCCACACACAAAGCGAATAAGCAGAAAATCGTAAGAGTCTTTAAAAGTGGGTAAAACTTCAATAGGTTATTTTTGGAATGTTTAATTCTCTTAGTCGTGGATTCCTTGAGGACAGGCCCTTTGATCAACTTCAATGCCTGGCAGATAATAGCTCCTCAGTGTTTGTTGAGCAGTGGTCACAGTTAGGATTACTCCCCTGAGTCCCTCTAAGTCAGTTGGGCAGGTTAAGATGGAGCTTGTCATCTGTGGTTTGGGAACCTAGTTGAAGTGAAATTTAGAAAGTTTTATTGTTTATCTGTCTTTAATACTGGCCCTGCCTCATGACTGATTCTTTTTTTTTTTTTGAGACGGAGTCTCACTCTGTTGCCCAGGCTGGAGTGCAGTGGCCGGATCTCAGCTCACTGCAAGCTCTGCCTCCCGGGTTTATGCCCTTCTCCTGCCTCAGCCTCTCAAGTAGCTGGGATTACAGGTGCCCGCCACCTCGCCCGGCTAGTTTTTTGTATTTTTTAGTAGAGACGGGGTTTCACCATGTTAGCCAGGATGGTCTCGATCTCCTGACCTCGTGATCCGCCCGTCTCGGCCTCCCAAAGTACTGGGATTACAGGCTTGAGCCACCGCGCCCGGCCAGCTGATTCTTAAGAATAAAAAATACCTCTGTTGCAGGCTCTCCCGGCTGTGATCGACCTTCAGTTACAGAGCGAGGGAGCAGAGTGGGACCAGGTCTGAGAAGCAACTCATTCATTTCAGGACATTCCCTCTGATGTCCTGTTTTCAAACGGTAAGTCCTGTTTTCAAACGGTAAATGAGATCACTTATTTTCTTGGTGGCAGAAGGCTGCTTTATAATTTGAAGGCTTGCGAATTTTATGTTGCTTGTCATCCCCAACCCGTCCACACAAAAACACTGGTACAGTTCCATGAGTGAACAAATAAAACAACCAAATAACCTTATTTGGTGATATGCCTTATTCTAGAAAGGCTTGTAAATCAGATTTGCTATCGTAAATGAGTGCCTTTTGTGGGGAAACCACCACAGTAAACCTAAGTAATTGTTTTTAAGGAACTTAAAGAGTTTACCTTGAAGATAAAGCAGTAATTGAGAATTAAATTGAAAAGGCTAAGTAAATAGTGGACAGAAGAGAAAAGGCCTGTGGGCTGGAGTGAATTGCGGAAGTCTTTGTGGCACAGTTTCAGGTGTCCCCTGGCTTTCGGTGGAGAGCAGGCTTGGGGTTGCAGGCGGAGGAGGGGAGGGCCTGTCTGAGGGTGTCAGGTTCCTGTGTTAGGAAATGAAGTGGGCAGGAGAGGGGTGCCTGGCCAAGGGGACTCTCGAAAGCCACGTGCACATGGTGGACCCAACTGGTCAGAAAAGGCCTCCTCTCTGCTTTTTGTGTTTGAAATTTCCCGTAACACATAGATTAAAATAAAAGGGAAAGGGGAAAATAGATTTTAAATAGCATCATGAAGCTTTACGTAAAATAAGTGTGGAGAAAATCTCATGATAGCCTTAGTAAGGTTAGGAATGATTTCCAGTGACCTTAGGATTCAGTGAATAAAATTCCATTATATGTATTTTTTTAATCACCTCTTGACCTTGTCAGTGGGAGAGGGATTTCATCCAGAATACTGACACCGAGCAGATGAGATGGACGTAAGTTTCTTAGTCTTTCGCTCAGGATAGAATGGAGAACCAGGGGCTGCGGGAGGCAGGCTTTGTGGTAAGGAGAGTGCCTGTGGTTCCTGTAGAAAGACTTTAATACTTGCTTTAATAATTCCTTGGGCTGGCAGGGCAATGGGGCCTACTTCTCAGACGTAAGCAGGAACTGTACCTGTGCCTGGTCACTGTGATGAGAATTGTTTGGCATCATGGGGAGGGAGACTTGCCCTGAGGCCATGAAAAGCTCCCGGTTGTTACCGGATGTCAAGGCAACATGTAATATTGGGTCTTAATTTTAGACCTTACAGCACATGTATGTAACTTGCATTTAGTGAAAGTTAATATTAAGTGTTAGTAAATATTAGTAAATTAAGTAGTTACCAATTAGTTATTTGAAAGGTTCATAGTGTAAGTAAAATCTGGGCAGGATGCAGAGGCTGACGACACCTGTAATCTACCAGTTTGGGAAGCTGAGGCAGGCAGATCGCTTGAGCTCAGGAGTTCTAGACCAGCCTGGGCATCATGGTGAAACTCTGTATCTATAAAAAATACCAGAATTAGCCAGGCAGTGTAGTGCCGCACACTTACGGTCCCAGCTACTGGAGAGGCTGAGGTGGGAGGATCACTTGAGCCTGGGAAGTCAAGGTTGCAGTGAACCATGATTGTGCCACTGCACTGCAGCCTGAGTGACAGAATGAGACCCTGTCTCCAAAAAAAAAATAAATAAATTTGGATTTGGGAGTCTATTGTTATACTGGGATTAGAATTGTAGATAAACCTGACTTATTTCTGGACATCATTTTTATTGGTAAGAAGGTTCAATTTTATTGCTTATAGAATATTCAAACTATGAATTAGATTTGTTCTATTACCATAGAACTTTTAGAAAGTATATGGTGAGCAATGGCCGGGTGTGGTGGCTCATGCCTGTAATCCCAGCACTTTGGGAGGCTGAGGTGGGCGGATCACAAGGTCAGGAGATCGAGACCATCCTGGCTAACGTGGTGAAACCCCATCTCTACTAAAAATACAAAAAATTAGCCGGGTGTGGTGGCGGGCGCCTGTAGTCCCAGCTACTTGGGAGGTTGAGGCAGGAGAATGGCGTGAACCCAGGAGGCAGAGCTTGCAGTGAGCCGAGATTGCGCCACTGCACTCCAGCCTGGGCAACAGAGCAAGACAGCATCTCAAAAAAAAAAAAAAAAGTATATAGTGAGCAGTAGAACTGTCAGGTAGTCACTTCCACAGCAGTAGAACGTGCATGATAATTAAGAACATTGCTTCATGAAGACAGAGATTAAAGGAGGTGGATGATTTTTTTTTTCCTTCCACAAGACGGAGTCTTGCTCTGTCGCCTAGGCTGGAGTGCAGTTGGTTGATCCTGGCTTACTGCAACCTCCACCTTCTGGCTTCAAGCAATTCTCCTGCCTCAGCCTTCCAAGTGGCTGAGATTACAGGCACCCGCCACTGCGCCCAACTAATTTTTGTATTTTTAGTAGCGGGGGGTTTCACCATGTTGGCCAGGTTGGTCTCGAAATCCTGAGCTCGTGATCTGCCTGCCTCAGCCTCGCAAAGTGTTGAGATTACAGGCGTGAGCCACCGCGCCCGGCCGATGATTTTTATGTCAGATGATCTTAAGGAATGCTTTCCTTGAAGTTAGGTGACCCTGACTCATGGAAGGATATACCTGCCAGGAGGGCTGAAGCGTTTGGGTAGCTCGGTTTCTCACTCCCACTTTCCAGGTCCACGTAACCAATGTCCTTGCATTTTCACTTCCATCCAGTACTGTACTGCCACTTCCTAGCATATTGGGTAAATGATTACAGTTCTCAAGTTTAAAAGCTATAAAACATCGGTTACATTTTAGGATGCTGATCTAAATGATGCAGTAGTTTTCTGTTTATTAATGGCTGCTTTGTTTTTTTGTTTGAGACCAGGTGTAACTATGTTGCCCTGGCTAAACTTGAACTGCTGGTCTCAGTCTATCCTTCTGCCTCAACCTCCTGGTATGTAGCACTGTGTCTGGCTGTTTCTAAGGGCTAATTATGAATTATTCCATTTGACCGGGCTGATGGCTCATGCCTGTAATCCCAGCACTTTGGAAGGCTGAGATGGGCGGGTCACTCAAGGTCAGGAGTTCCAGACTAGCCTGGCCAATATAGTGAAACTCCGTCTCTACTGAAAATACAAAAATTAGCTGGGCATAGCAGCTTGTGCTTGTAGTCCCAGCTACTCAGATACTGAGGCAGGAGAATCACTTGAACCCAGAAAGTAGAGGTTGCAGTGAGCCAAGATCGCGCCACTGCACTCCATCCTGGGCAAGAGAGCAAGACTCTGTCTCAAAAAAACAAAAACAGAATTATTCCATTCATCCATATTCACCCAGAAAACATGTATTAAGACCTATTTTGAGATACCAGATAGCTGTGTGCGTAGGCTAAAAGGGCGAATAACGTGCAGGAGCCCAGGCTCATAAATACAGACAAACAGGTCACATAAGATGCGGTGGGAACAATGTAAGCACACTTGTTGTTTTTTGTTGCCATCTTGTAGTATGTAGAAATGATGATTGTCCTTGACATCTTGTTCCCAAGTTCTACCTTTTCTCTAAATGTATTTACATCTCTGTAGTTTATTTTTACTGACCATGAGACTCACCTGTCTAGAATTATTCCATAGGTATGCTGAAGTTAACTTGAGGCTTGAGATGACCAGTATTTGGCATGTAGAGTGCCACGTAAAGTGGGTAACACCTTAGATTGCGTAGCTTCTTTCTTTTCATGTGTTTTTCTGTTAATGTTGTGACTCATCACACCTCCAGCTGGAAGCAAGACGGGGTCTCCAGACTCCCCACCTGAGACTTTTCTCACGGGATCATCTTGCCTCATGAATGGCACAAAGGGGACTGGGGTGCTTTTCCAAATCTGTTAAGGGAGAGTTCAGTTCTGGAAGGCTTTCAGGTAGACAGTCTCATCCATGAGATTATGAGGGATACTTGTAAGAACTTAGCACCAGCTGAGCGCGGTGCCTCACGCCTGTAATCCCAGCACTTTGGGAGGCTGAGGCGGGTGGATCACGAGGTCAGGAGATAGAGACCATCCTCGCTAACATGGTGCAACCCTGTCTGTACTAAAAATCCAAAAAAAAAAAAAAATTAGTTGGGCGTGGAGGTGTGCACCTGTAGTCCCAGCTACTCGGGAGGCTGAGGCAGGAGAATGGCGTGAACCCGGGAGACAGAGCTTGCTTTGAGCCAAGATCTCACCACTGCACTCCAGCCTGGGCAAGCGAGACTCCATCTCAAAAAAAAAAAAAAAACTCAGCACCTTTTTGAATTGAGTGTCTTCTTTCAGTGTTTCAGTATTTTTTTGGGGACAGTCTCGCCCTGTCACCCAAGCTGGAGTGCAGTGGCGTGATCTCAGCTCACTGCAGTCTCCCCCTCCCGGGTTTACGCCATTCTTCTGCCTCAGCCTCCCGAGGAGCTGGGACTACAGGCGCCCGTCACCACTCCTGGCTAATTTTGTTTTTTTTGTTTGTTTGTTTGTTTGTTTTTTTTTTTTGAGACGGAGTCTTGCTCTGTCGCCCGGGCTGGAGTGCAGCAGCCGGATCTCAGCTCACTGCAAGCTCCACCTCCCAGGTTTACGCCATTCTCCTGCCTCAGCCTCCCGAGTAGCTGGGACTACAGGCGCCCGCCACCTCGCCCGGCTAGTTTTTTTTTTGTATTTTTAGTAGAGACGGGGTTTCACCGGGTTAGCCAGGATGGTCTCGATCTCCTGACCTCGTGATCCGCCCGTCTCGGCCTCCCAAAGTGCTGGGATTACAGGCTTGAGCCACCGCGCCCGGCCTAATTTTGTTTTTGTATTTTTAGTAGAGACAGGGTTTCACTTCCTGATCTTGTGATCCACCCGCCTCAGCCTTCCAAAGTGCCGGGATTACAGGTGTGAGCCACCGTGCCCGACCCAGTGTTGCAGTATTATTTTGTCTTAGGTTGTGGGGTGACCTGGCTTTTGGGATTTGCTGGGGGTTTCTACCTTGGCATCCTTGTACCTTTTGAGCACTATAGGTTGTATTTTAAAAACGTTAATATGGAAATGTTCAGAAATACATAAAAGCAGATATATTAATACAATGAGTCCATGTGTACCCTTCCCCCAGCTCTTACCCATCACTGAATCCCTGTTTCCTACAGAAAATTTTTGTTTTTTCAGAAATCAGGGTGGAAACTTTATACTTGCAGTAAGCCTGTGTGTGTGTATGAGTTAGCTATCTCAGTGGCGTATAGGAATGAGCACTTAGATCGTGCTCACAGTTCTGTGAGTCACTGGGATGATTTTGTTCTGTGCCCTTCACTCTGTTGTGATGAGGACATGCGCTTCCTGTGGCTGTGTCAGGGTGCGAAGGGGCAGGCAGAAGAAAGAGAGGCCTCTAGGTGTAGACGCAGAACTGGCACTCTGTCCCTTCTACCTGCCTCCCATTGGCCAGAGCAAGCTTGATGGCCAAGCTGCAGATCAGGGTTGAGGGAGGATAGTCTTCCCATTGAATCGTACAGGAATGATAATGCACCTTAACAGGCAAGACAGAAACATTGGACTTTTTTATTTCTTGGGAGTAATATCAACTCAGTGTGATAATGCTGTGTTTACCATTATTGCAGTATCACTGCAGTAATGTTATTTCTTGTCTATCTTCCTTGTGAAGCTAGAGAGCTTAGCATAATGAACACTTAGCACATAATATGCAGTCAGTACTGTTTGAGTGGATGGATAAAGTGATTGAGGGGCCAGGCGGACAGGAAGTTGAAGTTGCTTTGGTTAAAAGCCAGTGTCTTTTAACCAAAAGTGGAAGTGGAAAAACGTGGCTAGTTAGGGTCCTGACTGAATTGCAGATTAGTTTTGGAACTCTGAAGTTAAATTGTGGGACTAAAAATCCCAAGATGTGCTAGAAAGCTGGACTGGCAGTTACATCCAGTCATAAGCCTTGTTACTAAAAGCTATTTTTTCTCTGCTATCCACATTGTGCTTTAGTTCATTTGTCAGCTGAGTTGATGAGTCGGCCATTTGGGAATAGCCGTTGCAGTCTTCCTGTCTGTCCTGGAGGACTGAGGCCTCCAGATAGCACACGGTCCTCATGTACCGTCCTGCATGCCCCAGCAGACACCTCTCTGCAGGAATTGTGATCCTCTGATAACAGATAATGTGAGATCTGCCTTCTGTCAACACATCCCCAAGTAGGCTACATAAATAAATTAGCATATGCTTATATCCACATGTTGCTAAGAAGAAAATGTATGGGTGAGAAAATTTTGAGTTTCTTTGTATAGATTATTCAGAAGGACCCAAAGAGAACCTGATAAATGTATTTCCAAACTAGATTTGTATATTGTTATGCCTAATTTTTTATTCTGCAGAATTTTTTTTTTTTTTTGAGACGGAGTCTCGCTCTGTCGCCCAGGCTGGAGTGCAGTGGCCGGATCTCAGCTCACTGCAAGCTCCGCCTCCTGGGTTTACGCCATTCTCTTGCCTCAGCCTCCCGAGTAGCTGGGACTACAGGCACCAGCCACCTTGCCAGGCTAACTTTTTGTATTTTTTAGTAGAGACGGGGTTTCACCGTGTTAGCCAGGATGGTCTCGAACTCCTGACCTCGTGATCCGCCCGTCTCAGCCTCCCAAAGTGCTGGGATTACAGGCTTGAGCCACCGCGCCCGGCCCAGAATTTTTTTTTATCAGAGTTTTATTAAGGCTAGAAACTTATTTTTTTGAGATGGAGTCTTGCTCTGTCGCCCAGGCTGGAGTGCAGTGGCACAGTCTGGGCTCACTGCAAGCTCTGCCTCCTGGGTTCATGCCATTTTCCTGCCTTAGCCTCCCAAGTAGCTGGGACTACAGGCGCCTGCCACCATGCCCGGCTTTTTTTTTGTATTTTTAGTAGAGAGGGGGTTTCACCGTGTTAGCCACAATGGTCTCGATCTCCTGACCTCATGATCCGCCTGCCTGGGTCTCCCAAAATGCTGGGATTACAGGCGTAAGCCACAGCGCCCAGCCAAGAAACACTGTATTTTTTTGTTTTGAGACAGAGTCTCGCACTGTTGCCCAGGCTGGAGTGCAGTGGCTGATCTCGGCTCACTGCAAACTCCACCTCCCGGATTTCTGCCATTCTGCCTCAGCCTCCCAAGTGGCGGGGACTACAGGCTCCTGCCACCTCGCCCGGCTAATATTTTGTATTTTTAGTAGAGACGGGGTTTCACCGTGTTGGCCAGGATAGTCTCGATCTCCTGACCTCGTGATCCGCTCGCCTCGGCCTCCCAAAGTGCTGAGACTACAGGCGTGAGCCACCGCGCCCGGCCAAGAAACATTTTTTTAAAAATATGGGATCAGAGTTTATGAAATCAGTTTAAACTTGGTTTTATATCATGATCGTATCTTTTGCCATAATTCGAAGAAATATACAGGTTGGTGCTAAATTTAAATAATAAGTATTTATTAATATTAGTAATGAAGGAGATATTTTTTCTTTAGGAGAAGTGGTATAAAATTTTGAATTGCATGTGAGCTGTCATGAGCATTCTGTGAAGACCACGTTTCATTTTGTATTGTTTAGGTTTGCAGACTGCTTCATTCTGCCTCTAGTACCAGCGGCGTCTCTGTTCTGTGATCAGTGTGATGCACAGGAACTCCTTAAGTAACAAACGAAATGAGCCAGGGGCGCGGAAAATATGACTTCTGCATTGGTCTGGGATTGGCGATGAGCTCCAGCATTTTCATTGGAGGAAGTTTCATTTTGAAAAAAAAAGGCCTTCTTCGACTGGCCAGGAAAGGCTCTATGAGAGCAGGTAGGTTGTGCCCTGGTGACTCTGGGGTGACCTC
>NC_045439.1:163067785-163098622 GCF_002776525.5 Piliocolobus tephrosceles
TCTATGAGAGCAGGTAGGTTGTGCCCTGGTGACTCTGGGGTGACCTCAGGGTGTGTCTCCACACTCAGGTTCTTTGATTGTAGAAGACCACATCTTCACTCCTCGTGAGTGTATTGTGAAACTTTGAGCTGTTCAGGAGTCCTAAATGTTTACAGAGTTGATATTTGCTTATTTATAATGAGAAAAGAAGTGAGAAGATGTCATAATTAGTTAACTGCTCAGTCCTGTGGTTATCATCAAAGTGGAAACGGACCAATGCCGAAGTAGCATCCAGCCTTTTCTTTAAATTTTGATATGTCTGCAGGGAAGGAAATCAGAGTCCATGGTTAGGCCGGGCATGGTGGCTCATGCCTGTAATCCCAGCACTTAGGGAGGCTGAGGCGGGTGGATCACCTGAGGTCAGGAGTTCAAGACCAGCCTGGCCAACATGGTGAAACCCCATCTCTACTAAAAATACAAAAATTAGCCGGCCATGGTGGCCTGGCTTGTAATCCCAGCTACTTGGGAGGCTGAGGCAGGATAATTGATTGAGCCTGGAAGGCAGCCAAAATGCACCACTGCACTCCAGCCTGGGTGACAGAGTAAGACTCTGTCCCCCCCAAAAAAAGAAAAACAAAAGTCCATGGTTAGGAATCCATGATAGTAGAAGTTCTGACTTTGAACTTCAACATTTTGGCAGGAAGGAAAGAGAGGGCATCCGCAGCTTGAAGAGTGTCTAGTTTAGTGAGCTTCGGGCTGGTGTAGAAGCTCACTGAGAAGTCACAAGACCCTGCGGGGTAATCAGGATGATTGCCCTCCCCCCCCACTCCTCTATCAGGGACACTCGTGGTAACTCCCAGTGTTAAGTGGCATTATGATCACATTCCATCATTCTACCCTGGCTTCATTTTTAGCCCTGATTGGACCTCATGAGGAGACCTGCTTTGGCACCTTTCTCTCTTCCCTGTGCCATCTCTATGGTTAAACCTAATTCAGCAGTCATAAAAACATGAAATGATAGCCTCTGTGGGGTTTAGTGGACAGAGGAGAAACTGTCAGCATCTCCTGCTTGTTCCCCTGGTCCCTGATGCTTGGTCCTGAGAGGTGTTCTCACTGTTCATGATGGATATGTTGTAAAGGATTCATTCACCTTGGCAAGACAATCATTAAGAAATTGTCAGAGAAATCCCGAGTCATGCAGAAACCTTTATTTAAAGTAGCAACTGAGATATTTAAAAATCTGTCATTATTAATAGTTATCATAATTTATAGGAGTCTTACAGCCTTCAAAGATGTGAAATATTTCTTCATTCACAGGTCAAGGTGGCCATGCATATCTTAAGGAATGGTTGTGGTGGGCTGGACTGCTGTCAAGTATGTATAAAGAACATTGCAAGAAAAATATGATAGCTGTGTATTAAGATATTTGCATATGGTATTATAGTCTAGTTACTAGCAAGTTTTAAATAAATCTTTATTTAATTTTTTTTTTTTGAGACAGCCTCACTTTGTCGCCCAGGCTGGAATGCAGTGGGGTGATCTTGGCTCACTACAACCTCTGCCTCCTGGGTTCAAGTGATTCTCCTGCCTCAGCCTCCCGAGTAGCTGGGATTACAGGTGTGCACCACCACACCCAGCTAATTTTTTGTATTTTTAGTAGAGACGGGGATTCACTATGTTGGTCATGCTGGTCTTGAACTCCTGACTTCAGGTGATCCGCCCATCTTGGCCTCCCAAAGCGTTGGGATTACAGGCGTGAGCCACAGCACCTGGCATAAATCTTGTTTTTTAATTAACATAACTGAAATATATAATTTAAAAGTTCAACAGTTTAGTAGCATTTTCTTTTACTATTTATTTTTATTTTTATTTATTTTTTTTGAGACGGAGTTTTGCTCTTGTTGCCCAGGCTGGAGTGCAGTGGCACGGCATGATCTCAGCTCACCGCAGTCTCCACCTCCTGGGTTCAAGTAATTCTCCTGCCTCAGCCTCCCGAGTAGCTGGGATTACAGGCATGTGCCACCACGCCCAGCTAAGTTTTTTGTAATTTAGTAGAGATGAGGTTTCTCCATGTTGGTCAGGCTGGTCTTGAATTCCTGACCTCAGGTGATTCATCCTCCTCGGCCTCCCAAAGTGCTGGGATTACAGGCACGAACCACTGCACCCGGCCTAGTTTTTTAATTTTTGTGAGTACATGGTAGGTATTTACATAGCAGGTATTTATAGGGTACATGAGATCCTTTGATAAAGGCATGCAGTTCGTAATAATTGCATCATGGTATCCATGGGTTATCCATCCCCTCAGGAATTTATCCTTTGTGGTACAAACAATCCAAATAGCACCTTTTTTTTTTTTGAGATGGAATCTTGCTCTGTCACCAGGCTTGAATGCAATGGCCCATCTTGGCTGACTGCAATGTACGCCTCTTGGGTTCAAGCGATTATCCTGCCTCAGCCTCCTGAATAGCTGAGAGTATAGGTGTGCGCCACCATGCCCAGCTAATTTTTGTATTTTTAGTAGAGACAGGGTTTCATGTGTTGGCCAGGCTGGTCTCGATCTCTTGACCTCGTGATCCGCCTGCCTCGGCCTCCCAAAGTGCTGGGATTACAAGCGTGAGCCACCGTGCCCAGCAGTACTCTTTCTATTTGAGACAGGGTCTCACTCTGTCGCCTAGCCTGGAGTGCAGTAGTGTGATCATGGCTCACTGCAGTCTTAACCTCCCAGGCTCAAGCAGTCCCCACATCTCAGCCCCATAAGTAGCTGGGACTACAAGTGTGTGCCACCATGCCCGACTAATTTTTTTGTTTTTTATTTTATTTATTTGCGGGTTTTCGCTGTGTTGCCCAGGCTGGTCTTGAACTCCTGGGCTCAAGCAAACCTTCTGCCTCAGCCTCTTTAAGTGCTGGGATTATAGGTGTTAACTACTCTGGCTGGCCCCAGTTATACTCTCTTATTTATTTATTTAGAGACAGAGTCTCGCTTTTGTCTCCCAGGCTGGAATGCAGTGGTACAATATCGGCTCACACAACCTCTGCTTCCTGGGTTCAAGCGATTCTTCTGCCTCTGCCACCCGGGTAGCTGGGATTATAGGCACGTGCTACCATGCCCGGCTAATTTTTGTACTTTTAGTAGAGACGGGGTTTTGCCATGTTGGGCAGGCTGGTCTTGAACTCCTGACCTCGTGATCCACCTGCCTCGGCCTCCCAAAGTGCTGGATTACAGTTGTGAGCCACCACACCTGGCCGTTATGTATGTATGTATGTATGTATTTATTTTTTGACACGGAATCTGACTCTGTCACCAGGCTGGAGTGTAGTGGCATGATCTTGGCTCACTCCAACCTCCACCTCCTGGGTTCAAGCGATTCTCCTGCCTCAGCCTCCCAAGTAGCTGGGATTACAGGCACACGCCACCAAGCCCAGCTCATTTTTGTATTTTTAGTAGGGAAGGGGTTTCACCATGTTGGCCAGGATGGTCTCCATCTCCTGACCTCGTGATCTGTCTGCCTTGGCCTCCCAAAGTGCTGGGATTACAAATGTGAACCACCGCACCCGGCCTTTTTTAGTTATTTTTAAGTGTACAATTAAATTATTACTGGGCCAAGCAAGGTGGCTCACACCTGTAATCCCAACAGTTTGCGATGCCAAGGTGGGCGGATCACTTGAGGTCAAGAGTTCGAGACCAGCCTGGCCAACGTCGTGAAACCCTGTATCTACTAAAAATACCAAAAATTAGCCGGGCATGGTGGCGGGCGCCTGTAGTCACAGCTACTCGGGAGGCTGAGGCAGGAGAATCGCTTGAACCTGGGAGGTGGAGGTTGCAGTGAGCTGATACCGCGCAACTGCTCTCCAGCCTGGACGATAGAGTGAGACTCAGTCTCAAAAAAAAAAAAAAAAAATTATTGACTGTAGTCACCCTGTTGTGCTATCACATACTTGGTGTTACTCACCAAGTATTCAAGTCTTTCTCACTATTTATTATACCCTAATAGTGCATTTAAATGGAATGACAAAGTTTTTTTTTTTACCCATCTGATTAAAACATGTTTGATATGCCCATGTAATTTTAAAATTTCTGCTCAATTTAAGGTAATTTTTTTTTTTTTTTTTTTTTTTTTGAGACGGAGTCTCGCTCTGTCGCCCAGGCTGGAGTGCAGTGGTGCAATCTTGGCTTACGGCAAGCTCCGCCTCCTGGGTCCACGCCATTCTCCTGCCTCAGCCTCCCGAGTAGCTGGGACCACAGGTGCCCGCCACCGCGCCTGCTACCTCGCCTGGCTAATTTTTTGTATATTTAGTAGAGACGGGGTTTCACCGTGTTAGCCAGAATGGTCTCCATCTCCTGACCTCATGATCCGCCCACCTTGGCCTCCCAAAGTGCTAGGATTACAGGTGTGAGCCACCGTGCCGGGCCTAATTTAAGGTAATTTTAGAAGTGAAAGTTAAGTGAAGAATTCTTTTAGTTTGTTCCCCCTCCATTTGTTCTCATTCCAAATTGAAAAGAGATATGTATTTGATAAGACTTATCAAATAAAAATACAGAAAATCACCATGCCTATTTTGGTAAAAAGGCATATGGAAAAAAATTATTCTGGGCTGGGCGTCGTGGCTCACGCCTGTAATCCCAGCACTTTGGGAGGCTGAGGCGGGTGGATCACCTGAGGTCGGGAGTTTGAGACCAGCCTGACCAACATGGAGAAACCTTGTCTCTAATCAAAATACAAAAGAATTAGCTGGGCGTGGTGGTGCATGCCTGTAATCCCAGCTACTCGGAAGGCTGAGGCAGGAGAATCGCTTGTACCTGAGAGGCGGAGGTTATAGTGAGCTGAGATTGTGCCATTGCACTCCAGCCTGGGCAACAAGAGTGAAACTGTCTCAAAAAAAAAAAAAATTCTGAAGACACCGAGCCTTGACTGACGGTTGTTCAGTCAACAAATACTTACTGATCGTGTCTTGTATGCCAGGCATTGTTCTAGGTGCTAGAGATACATCAGTGAGAGGAAAAGACTGAAAAATCTCTACTCACATGAAGCTTACATTCTAGATCTGGGAGACATTAAACAAGACAAAGAAGTTAAAATGTTTGTGTGCCTGTGCGTGGTGATAAATGCGAAGGAGAAGGCGTGAAGTCGGAAGAAGTATTGTGAAATGCAGGATAGATAGGTTTATTAGTACGTTAGATGGACAGCCAGGGCCAGCCTCACTGAAAGGTATTTGGATAAAAGATGTAAAGGAAGCGAGCAATCTGCCCGTATGATGTTTGGGGGAGAAACCCTTGAAGCAGGAGGAAACTGTAACTGTGAAGGCCATGAGCGGGGAACATGCCAGGCCAGTTAATGTGTGGTGGATAGCCCTCAGTGACTCATCTCCCGGTATTCACACCTTTCTCTAATCCCCTTTCACCGTGAATTAGTGCAGTTCAAAACAGTGTGATCCAGGAATACCACAGAAGTGATGATGCGTGTCTTCCGAGGTGAAGCTGTGAGAGGCCTTGCAGCTTTTTCACTGACTCCTTGGATTGCTCACTTTGAGGGAAGCCAGCTGCTGTGCTCTGAGGACACTCAGGCAGCCGTGGAGAGCTCCCCAGTCTTTCACTCTGCCAGGACCTACTTGCCAGTCCTGTGAGTGAGCCACCTTGGATGTGGGTCCTCTGGCTCCTGCCCAGCCTTCAGATGACTGCAGCCCTGGCTTTAATCTTTTTATTTACTTATTTATTTGAGACAGGGTCTCACTCTGTTGCCCAGGCTGGAGTGCAATGGTGTGATCTCACTTCACTGTGTCCTCAACCTGCCATCTCCCACCTCAGCCTCCCAAGTAGCTGGGACCTCAGGTTAATGCCACTAGGCTGGCTAATTTTTGTTTATTTTTTTATAGCGATGAGGTCTCACTGTGTTTCCCATGGTGGTTTTGAATTCCTGGGCTCAAGCAATCCTCCTGCCTCGGCCTCCCAGAATGCTGGAATTACAGGCATGAGCCACCACGCCTGGCCTTAAATCTTGACTGCACTCTCTTGAAAGACCCTGAGTGAGAACCACTTACTCCTTTCTAAAGTCCTGACTAACGGGAACCATGAGGGGAAATGGTGATTGTTGCTTTAAACTGCCAAATTTGGGGTGCTTTGTTAAGCAATACTGGATTAGCAAAACTTTGGGAAACATTAAAGAGGCAGGTGTAGGAATAAGGGAGTGAATGTGGGGGAAAGTAGCAAGAAATCAGCTCAGAGAACTCAGGGGGCCCAGATCATGTGGGGCTTTGTAGGTAATGGGAAGGACTCTTTTTTTTTTTTGAGATGGCGTCTTGCTCTGTTGCCCAGGCTGGAGTGCAGTGGCACGATTTGGGCTCACTGCAACCTTTGCCTCCCAGGTTCAGGCGATTCTCTGGCTTCAGCCTTCTGAATAGCTGGGATTACAGGCATCCACCACCACGCCTGGCTAATTTTTGTATTTTTAGTAGAGATAGGGTTTCACCATGTTGGCCAGGCTAGTCTCGAACTCCTGACCTCCAGTGATCTGCCTGCCTTGGCCTCCCAAAGTGCTGGGATTACAGGCATGAGCCACTGTGCCCGGCCTAGGACTTTGATTGTTGTGAGATGAGAAGTCATTAGAGACTTCCGAGCAGCATGACATGGTCAGTCTTTTTTAATAGGATCTCTCTGGCTGCTGTGTTGAGGCATAGACTGCATAGGGGCAGAAAGCAGAGAAACCAGGTAAGAGGCCATTGCAGTAATCAGGTAAGAGGTGATGATAGCATTCCAGGGTCGTATCAATGAGTGTGGTGAGAAGGGACAGAATTCGGACTGTATTTTGAAGGTAGAACTCATAAGATTTGCTCATTCACCAAATTGTAGGGTGTGAAAGACAAGAGTTTAGGATGTCATGATGGTTTTCTGCTATAGTAACTGGAAGACTTGAGTGACCTGATGGTAAGACTGCAGGAAGGACCTGGGCTAATGGGGTGGGGTGAAATCTGGAGTTTGGTCTAGATGTGTTAAAGTTAGAAATGCCTATGAGATATTCAAGTAGATACGTGAAGTTGGTAGTTTGGTAGACAGGTCTGGAATTCTATGCAGTGGCCTAGGCTGGAGACAACATTTTGAGAGTCATCCTTGCTATTTTAAAGCCATAAGACTGGATGAGATCATGGAGGAAATGAAAATAGAAAAAGGCTGGGCACCGTGGCTCACACCTGTAAGCCCAGCACTTTGGGAGGCTGAGATGAGCAGATGACTTGAGTCCAGGAGTTCGAGACAAACCTGGCCAACATGGTAGAGCCCTGTCTGTACTAAAAAATACAAAAATCAGCCAGGTGTGATGTGCACTTGTAGTCTCAGCTACTTGGGAGGCTGAGGTGGGAGGATTGCTTAAGCCCAGGAGGTTGAGGCTGCAGTGAGCTGCGATCACACCACTGCACTAAAGGCTGGGCAACAGAGAGAGACCCTGTCATTCATAGGTAGGTAGGTAGGTAGATTAGATAGATTAGATAGATAGGTAGATAGATAAGATAGAGTGAGACCCTGTCTTAGATAGATACATAGGTATGTAGATAGATAGGCCCAAGATCGGAGACCTGAGAGCAGACCAGGTCCATTTAGAGGTCAGGAGGAGGAGTGAGAAGAGGCTGAGAAGGAGCAGCCAGAGTGGAAGGGTGAGATGATGTGAGCCTGGTGTTGTGGAGCCAAGTGAAGAAAGTGCTTCCTGGAACAGAGAGTGGTCGATTGTGTCAGGTGTTGCTGAGGTAGAGTAAGTGTGATGAGAGCTGGGCATGGTGGCTTATACCTGTAATCCCAGCTGCTTGGGAGGCTGAGGTGGGGGAGGACCCCTTGAACCCAGGAGTTGAAGACCAGCCTGGGCAGCATAGCAAGACCCTATCTCCAAGAGATACAGGAAGTAGTACGATTAGGATTGAAAAATGACCGTTGAGTTTAGCAATATGGAAGTCCTTGGTGACCTTGAGATTAGCAGTTTATATAACACTTTTGAACATCAGAAAACAATATGTAGTGTTTATGGTAATGATGTACTAGGTAATTAAATTATTATTTCTTCTTTTTTTTTTTTTTTAAGTAATGGAATCTCGCTCTATTGCCCAGACTGGAGTGCAGTAGTGCAATCTTGGCTCACTGCAAGCTCTGCCTCCTGGGTTTACGCCATTCTCCTGCCTCAGGCTCCCCAGTAGCTGGGGCCACAGGCGCCGCCACCACGCCTGGCTGATTTTTGTATTTTTAGTAGAGACGGGGTTTCACCGTGTTAGCCAGGGTGGTCTCAATCTCCTGACCTCGTGATCCGCCCGTCTCGGCCTCCCAAAGTGCTGGGATTACAGGCGTGAGCCACCACGCCCGTCCTAATTGAATATTTCTGTTGAAAACAAGTTTGAAAGATAGAATATCAAAACCATGTTTTTAAAAGCATCGAAGGTGACATGATAGTCAAAAATTACCTGGCCAATATTAGGGAATGTGCCGTTTCCACTAAAGAAAGAAAAGAGGAGAGAAAGGACTAGCGCTCAGAGGAACAAGCTAGAGATACTTCTGCTCTAGAGGTTAAGTGCAGACTCTAGAGGAGGCAGCTGAGAAAGTGAGTCTTTGGACAGAACTAACAGCAGAGGCTGGGGCTGCCAAGAGTAGGGGCCACCACCTGCTCTGGGCTGGTGCTCTGGGAAGGCGGGTGCTAGGAGTGAGGCAGGGACGATGCACTGACAATTCGTGTGCACCAGATGGTGCCAGCCTTGGTCCCAAACTGTTAGTGCTTTATGGCACCTGGCAGAAGAAAGTAAAAATTCTCTATTGAAGATACAATACCATTCTCACCGTAAATTGTTTTAGCGAGTAATTTTAAAAATAAAAATCAATCTCTCTTTTTTTTTTTTAAGGCATATGAGATTAAGAAACTACTAAAAGGAACAGATAGAAACTTGACTCATAGACTACAGATACTGGAGGTGGTATGACTCTAAAATAAATGTTTTTACCACAAGGAACTGTCATTCTGAGAATAAACTAGACTATATAGTGACATTATAGATTTGCAAAACATAGAAATTATAGAATTAAAAACTAATGAAAATGAATGAATTGACTTAACAGTAGGTCAGGTATGGCTGAAGAGAGACTTAACCAGAGGTAGGTTGGAAGAGATTGTCTAGATTGAAGCAAGCAAGAAAAGATGGAAAATATACGAGAAGGTTATAGAACTTAGACGATTCAGTAAATAGTTGGAGTTTCAATAGAAGGGGACAGAATCAGAAGCAGTATTTGGAGAGAAAATGGCTACGAATTTTCCAGAACTGACCAAAGTTATCAAACCACAGATCCAAGAAGCCCCATAAAACCTACGCAGAACCTGTGAAAAGAAAACTGGATGTAAACATACCATAGTAAAACTGATGAAAACCATAGAAAGAATATCTAAAAGCAGTCCAAGAAAAAGCTCATAGTACCCTCAAAGGGGCAGCAGATTGACAGCTGAGTTTTCAGCACCATTGGAAGTAGAAAACAGTTGGAAATACAGCCTCAAAGTGCAGAAAAAAGTAGCTGGCAGTAGAATACTCAGGGAAAATTTCCTTGAAGAATGAAACTAAAACATGTTTTAGATAAACTGATAATTTAATTATACTAAAGCAAATTTATTTATTTATTTATTTATTTTTTGAGACAGAGTCTCGCTCTGTCGCCCAGGCTGGAGTGCAGTGGCCGGATCTCAGCTCACTGCAAGCTCCACCTCCCGGGTTCCCGCCATTCTCCTGCCTCAGCCTCCCGAGTAGTTGAGACTACAGGTGTCCGCCACCTCGCCCGGCTAGTTTTTTGTATTTTAGTAGAGACGGGGTTTCACCGTGTTAGCCAAGATGGTCTCGATCTCCTGACCTCGTGATCCGCCCGTCTCGGCCTCCCAAAGTGCTGGGATTACAGGCTTGAGCCACCGCGCCCGGCTAAAGCAAATTTAAAAGAGTGTTCAGGCTGGGCATGGTGGCTCACACCTGTAATCTCAGCACCTTGGGAGGCCGAGGCACACCTGAGGTCAGGAGTTTGAGATCAGCCTGATCAATATGGTGAAACCCTGTCTCTATTAAAAATAGAAAAATTAGCTGGGTGTGGTGGCAGGTGCCTGTAGTCCCAGCTATTCAGGAGGCTGAAACGGGAGAATTGCTTGAACTTAGCACGCGGAGTTTGCACTGAGCCGAGATCACGCCGCTGCACTCTATCCTGGGTGATGCTGTGAGACTCCGTCTTAAACAGAAAAAACAAAAAAAAACCTAAATGTAAGGTTAGAAATACAGGAGGGAAGAGTGGTGAGTATATGACTACATCTGAGTGAATAAACATAAGAGATGGCTCGTGGACTTAAAATATCCATGCATAAAATTTTAAAAATACACAACAATAATCAATTGGAAAGGAGAAAATGGATTAAGACTTCTAAGGTTCTGGCATTATGCAGAAGGAAATAAAGCTAAATATTAACATTAGACTTCACAAGTTAAACATACATGTAATTTCTTTTTTTTTTTTTGAGACAGAATCTCGCTGTATCACCCAGGCTGGAGTGCAGTGGCGCGATCTCAGCTCACTGCAAGCTCCGCCTCCCGGGTTTATGCCATTCTCCTGCCTCAGCCTCCCGAGTAGCTGGGACCACAGGCGCCCGCCACCTCGCCCGGCTAGTTTTTTGTATTTTTTAGTAGAGACGGGGTTTCACCATGTTAGCCAGGATGGTTTTGATCTCCTGACCTCGTGATCCGCCCGTCTCGGCCTCCCAAAGTGCTGGGATTATAGGCTTGAGCCACCGCGCCTGGCCCATACATGTAATTTCTAGAGTATAAAAAAAATAGAGCAACGTGTATAATTTCCTAATTAATTAAAAAGCTTTCTCCAAGCTTTTTTTTTCTTTTTAAGAAGCCAATCCTAGATAAATAGGAATGAGAGAGTAGAGAGTATCCTCGATATAAAGATATTTGAGACACTACAGCCAAATTCCTTGATTTAATTTTAATGGTAACAAACCATATTTAAAAGACATTTTAGGAACTGAACGAGTTTAACAAGAGAATAAAAAGGCAAATTGTAGAGTGTAAATGAAGATAATTGTAATATTATTAATCAATAAAAGATTATATCTGAAATATATAAAGAATTACCTTAATAAGAGAAAACAGGAAAAACTTGAACAGCTACTTCCCTAAACGATTTCATAGGGCCAATAAAGAAATGAAAATGGGAAATGCTAATTGAAAGCAGAGCAGAGTCATCCCATGCTCCTAACAGATCCTCAGGGAGAGAGTGGAGGAGAGGGAGCTCTCACACACTGCTAAATGAAAACTGGCATAACTGTTTTGGAAAAGCAGTAGTCAAGAGGGATCCTTTTGTGAGATCATGCCTCTGCCCTGCGTAGGATTCCTCAGTAGCTTTTCAATTTAGATAATTCCTTAGTGGGACTAATTTCCCAGTGTTCTAAAGTTTCCTTATGAGAGAGCCCCTATCTAATGCCATGACACACAGTAGGATGCCTTCTTTCATCACCAGCACTTCATTCTTTTTCCCGAACTGTTTTTCTTCATAACACTTTTAACCTCTTGGCACATGTGCTTGGTTTGTCTTCCCTCACTAAAAGTTTATGAGAGGCCGGGCGTCGTGGCTCACACCTGTAATCCCAGCACTTTGGGAGGCTCAGGTGGGTGGATCACCTGAGGTCAGGAATTCAAGACCAGCCTGACGAACATGGTGAAACACTGTCTCTATTCAGAATACAAAAATCAGCTGGGTGTGTTGGCATGTGCCTGTAATCCCAGCTACTTGGGAGGCTGAGGCAGGAGAATTGCTTTAACCCCAGGAGGTGGAGGTTGCAGTGAGCCGAGACGGCACCACTGCACTCCAGCCTGGGTGACAGAGCGAGACTCTGTCTCAGAAAAAAAAAAAAAAGTTTTTACTGGAGCAGTGTCTTTGTTTTGCACCCTGCTGTATATATCCTGATTCTAGAACAGTACCTGGCATATAGCATGATTTGCATTTTTAAAAAGAGCAAGTAAAAAGGACTTGGGGGAAGAGTACCTTTTACTTTCATGTCGGCTGCTTCTCAGTGATTTTTATTTACTGTCATGGGATATAAGTATCTATTTAAAATTTTTATTTAAATACCTCATGTCAGCATGAACTAGATTTCTTCAGTTAGATTTATAGATATGTGTTGTTTTTAGAATACTTCTAATTGACTTGGACTCTTACTGTAATGTTGGAAATTCACAGACCCATAACCCTTATTAATAAATTGGAGAGGCCGGGCGTGGTGGCTCATGCCTGTAATCCCAGCACTTTGGAAGGCTGAGGCGGGCAGAACATGAGGTCAGGAGATTGAGACCATCCTGGCTGACACGGTGAAACCCCGTCTCTACTAAAAATACAAAAAAATTAGCCGGGCGTGGTGGTGGGCACCTGTGGTCCCAGCTACTCGGGAGGCAGAACTTGCAGTGAGCTGGGATCGCACCACTCCACTCCAGCCTGGGTGACAGAGTGAGACTCCGTCTCAAAAAAAAAATAAATAAATTGGAGAAATATGGAGGTTACTAAATACAGTTAAAATAATATATAGATATTGCATAAAATGCAGGCATTTCAAAGTTGAGTACATACATTCTTATCTGAGTTTCTCTTTTGTCTGTCTCCAAGTGGGAGCTGGTGAGGTGGCCAACTTTGCTGCGTATGCGTTTGCACCAGCCACGCTAGTGACTCCACTAGGAGCTCTCAGTGTACTAGTAAGGTAAGCACACGACATTTTTCATGTAGAAACAGTCGTCAGTATCTTAGTTTGTAAAATATTCAGTACCATATAATTACATGTGTTCAACACAATTTACATTTCAACAACCTGGAGAACTTTGCTTTTTACACTATGTAGTAATTGCTTTAAAAAAGTACTTCTGTGCATAAGCAGGCTATTGATTTGTGGGAGAAAACGCTTTTGCTTGTATTCAGAGCCAGTACTAGTTCTACTTCGATTTCAGTTTTATACAATTCAAAGTTGCCGGGAATGGTGGCTTACGCCTGTAATCTCAGCACTATGGGAGGCCGAGGCGGGTATGGAATCACCTAAGGTCAGAAGTTTGAGACCAGCCTGACTAACATGGTAAAATCCTGTCTACTAAAAATACACAAATTAGCCGGGCGTGGTGGTGGGCACCTGTAGTCCCAGCTACTCAGGAGGCTGAGACAGGAGAATGACTTGAACCCAGGAGGCGGAGGTTGCAATGAGCTGAGATCGCACCACTGCACTCGAGCCTGGGCTACAGAGCAAGACTCTGTCTCAAAAATAAATAAATAAAAAATAAGTGAAATTCAAAGTTACACTCATCCCAATATTTATCATTCAGTGCATGTGCACTTTGGTAGGGCCTGGTTGGTAATGAGTAGATTTGTTTTTTTTTTTTTTGAGACGGAGTCTCGCTGTGTTGCCCAGGCTGGAGTGCAGTGGTGCAATCTGGGCTCAATGCAAGCTCTGCCTCCCGGGTTCAGGCCATTCTCCTGCCTCAGTCTCCCGAGTAGCTGAGACTACAGGCGCCGCCACCACGCCTGGCTAATGTTTTGTATTTTTAGTAGAGACGGGGTTTCACCGTGTTAGCCAGGATGGTCTTGATCTCCTGACATTGTGATCCGCACGCCTTGGCCTCCCAAAGTGCTGGGATTACAGGCGTGAGGCACCGTGCCTGGTCTGAATATAGGTTCTTAATTAGGATATACATTTATACAAATTTGTTCTTTATTATAAATTTCATATTGACTTCTTACAGTGGAAAGATGGGAAGTATACCGGTGTAGTGTATGATGAAGCAGATGATTCCCTAGAAACGTTTACTTTTTTTGTTTTGAGACGGAGTCTCGCTCTGTCGCCCAGGGTAGAGTGCAGTGGTGGGATCTCAGCTCACTGCAAGCTCCGCCTGCTGGGTTTACGCCATTCTCCTGCCTCAGCCTCCCTAGTATCTGGGACTACAGGCGCCGCCACCTCGCCCGGCTAGTTTTTTGTATTTTTTAGTAGAGACGGGGTTTCACCGGGTTAGCCAGGATGGTCTCGATCTCCTGACCTCGTGATCCGCCCGTCTCGGCCTCCCAAAGTGCTGGGATTATAGGCTTGAGCCACCGCGCCCGGCTGAAACGTTTACATTTCATGATGAAATGTCCTTTTTTTTTTTCCCTTGGCAAAAGCTAGAATCTTCATAAGCTCAGCGTTATAGTTTGAGTTCAGTGATTTAAATTATGAGTTTTACTGGTATTTGAAAAAGAAAAGTAGCTGATTATTTTAAAGTTCTCAAATTTTTTTCTTCCCCATTTTAGTGCCATTCTTTCTTCATACTTTCTAAATGAAAGACTTAATCTTCATGGGAAAATTGGGTGTTTGCTAAGTATTCTAGGATCTACAGTTATGGTCATTCATGCTCCAAAGGAAGAGGAGATTGAGACTTTAAATGAAATGTCTCACAAGCTGGGTGATCCAGGTAAGAAAAAAGTCTCATTAGTCTTACTGTATTTTATTTTTGAACTTAGTTTTTTGTTTTTTTTGAGATGGAGTCTCCCTCTGCCACCCAGGCTGGAGTGCAGTGGTGCGATCTCGGCTCACTGCAAGCTCCGCCTCCCGGGTTCACGCCATTCTCCTGCCTCAGCCTCCCTCCCGAGTAGCTGGGACTACAGGCGCCACCACCACTCCCAGCAAATGTTTTTTTTGTATTTTAAGTAGAGACGGGGTTTCACCGTGTTAGCCACGATGGTCTCGATCTCCTGACCTTGTGATCCGCCCGCCTCAGCCTCCCAAAGTGCTGGGATTACAGGCGTGAGCCACTGCGCCCGCCTTAGTTTTTACGTTAATCAAAATTTAATGAGCACATAAGGAGAGAGAGAGAAATTGTTCCATGTGGTAGAAGAACAAATAGTGGGTGTTCCCTTCTCCCTCCTATCAATCACAAGTCTGTGTTTCTATTGTTCTTTAACTCTTTGTATATAGCATGCTTATATTGTTGCTACTACTTTCTTCCTTAGCTTTAGGCATTATCTGTTTTACCTTTTATTTACTGCACCGGTATAGTTTTATTGAGATTATTTATTTACCTTATCATTGATATATAACTTTTATTCTCATCTTAGCCTTTATTATGATGATTGTTCCTTTCCTGTATGATTTAAGTTTTTCCAGAAGTAATAATTATCTTGTTTGTGTAGTTTTTTTTGAATTGATCAGTGTACCATGAAACTCTCCCCCAGCTGACTATTCTACTCAGTAATTTCAAACGAAGAGGTGTTCTTTGATCTCTTTTGGAAGTTTCTCTCAGTGCCTTCTGTGTGACCTCAATCTAGGCGGGTGTCTCCAGGCTGCCAGCACAGCTGTTATCTGCATTTCCCTTCAGCAGCATCCTGGGGATTCCCTTCAGTTTGCTTTTTCTTAGCTCCCTGATTTCCAGAATCGTGGGTGTCTGCTCCTTCATTTTGGTGGTGCCACTCTAGAGGAGACAAGAAAGGGCGTGAAGAGATGAGATTTTTGACACCTTGTTTATCTCAAAATGTTTTTAACCTATTGTGATCACCTTTGTCTTCTCATTTCTGATGTTGCTGTTGAGAAATTGAACAGTTTATCCGTTATCTTTTATATGCGACCAATTGTTTGTGTTTGGAAGCATGTGGGATGTTCTCTCCCCTCCACAGTGTCTGAAATTTCCCACTGACATGCCCAGAGATGGGTCCATTTTTGTCCATTGTGCCGGGTGCCTGATGGTTCATTTTATTTTGAGACAGGGTCTTGCTGTGTTGCCCAGGCTGGAATGCAGTGGTGTGATCTCGGCTAACTGCAGCTTCCTCCTCCCTAGCTCAAGTGATTCTCCTACCTCAGCCTCCCAAGTAGCTGGGACTACAGGCGTGTGCCACCATGCCTGGCTAATTTTTTTTGTTTGGTAGAAACAAGGTTTTACCATGTTGGCCAGGTCGGTCTTGAACTCCTGGCCACAAGTGATCCGCCTACGTTAGCCTCCCAAAGTGTTGGGATTACAGGCGTGAGCCACTGCACCCTGCCTGATGGGTCTCTTTTTTTTTTTTTTTTTTTGAGACAGAGTTTTGCTCTGTCTCTCAGGCTGGAGCGCAGTGGCGTGCACTGTTAACTAACCTCTGTCTCACTGCAACCTCCACCACCTGGGTTCAAGTGATTCTCCTGCCTCAGCCTCCCAAGTAGTTGGGATTACAGGTGCCCGCCACCATGCCCAGCTAATTTTTGTATTTTTAGTAGAGACGACCAGGTTGGCCAAGCTGGTCTGGAATTCCTGACCTCAGGTGATCCACCTGCCCTCGGCCTCCCGAAGTGCTGGGATTACAGGCTTGAGCCACCGTGCCTGGCCTGATGTGAAAATTTATGTCTGACTCTTGGGAAGTGAATTGAATACTCCTTTGATACTCTTGTTTTCTCTTTGTGAGATTCTTGTTCATCTGTTTATTGGAGTTCTTGACCTAGATGATTAATTTTCTTATGTTTTCTTTTCCTCATTTTACCATTTTGTCTTTTTGCTCTTTGGGGAGATTTTCTTAGTTTTTTCTTCCAGCCCTTCCGAGTTTTCATTTCTGCGATTATATTGTTAATTTCTAAGAGTTTCTTGTCTCTGTTCTCTGATTCCTAGTTATTTTAAAGTCTTTGCTAACTTTAATTTTAGAATTCTTTGTGGGCCTGCTTCTGTGGTGGTGTTTGGCTTTTAGGCATTTGGTTTTGTGTTGGCATTTTTTAATTGAATGGTGGACATAGGATATTAGAAGGTGTAGAGGTTTTAAGTGATGTTTTTCTTCCTTCAGAGAGAACAAATTTTTTCTGGTAGGCAGAAAAGAATACAGTAGCTTACTTTTACCCTGAAGGTATTGTTTTAAGCTTTGTTGGGCCTGGTTTCTTTCTAGTTTGCCTTCATTCTTTTTTTTTTTTTTTTTTTTGAGACAGGATCTCACTCTCGCCCAGGCTGGAGTGCAGTGGTGTGATCATGGCTCACTGCATCCTCTGCCTCTTGGGCTCAAGCGATCCTCCAACCTCAGCTTTCTGAGTAGCTGGGACCACAGGTGTTTGCCCCCACATCTGGCTAATTTTTGTATTTTCTTTTCTTCTTTTTTTTTTTTTAAGATGGAGTCTCGCTATCAGGCTGTGCTCCAGGCTGGAGCACAGTGGTGCAATCTCAGCTCATTGCAACCTCTGCCTTTTGGGTTCAGGTGATTCTCCTGCTTCAGCCTCCCAAGTAGTTGCAATGGCAGGCATGAGCCACTATGCCTGGCCTAATTTTTGTATCTTTTTTGGTAGAGACAGGGTTTTGTCAGGTTGGCCAGGATGGTCTCGAGCTCCTGGGCTCAAGTGATCTATCTGCCTCGGCCTCCCAAAGGGCTGGGATTACAGGCACGAGCCACCGCACCTGGCTCAGTTTGCCTTTGTTCTTGTTCATAGCCCTTTGGCTCTCAACTGATAGCTTCAGATACTGGTTTGGGCCCCGCCAGCTGAGAAACTGAGAGCTCCAGGGTCTGCTCCTCAGTACCTTGAGACGCTGAAATCCCTGCTTAGTCCTGTGGCCTCCCGGCCAGGCTTTCCATTTGGCTTCTCTGACCTTGGCTGTGCAGCTTATGTGCCAGGAAACGCCGTAAGGGGAAATGCACAGACATTTGGGCTCACTGCTCTATAGTTACCTCCTTTCTGGGTCTTGGTCCATTCAGTCCCAGATACTTAGGCTGGTGTTGATTGGCCTTTATGCCATCTCATCCCTTGCATTAGTAGTTGCCCCAAGGGAGAAGGCAGAGGTAAGTGCTGGGCTGATTTTTATCTTTTCTCTGAATTTTGGCCCCTTAAGTCCTGGCTACTTTGATGGTTCTTTGATTCCCTCAACTCTTTTTTGTTTGTTTGGGGTTTTTTTGTTGTTGTAGATTCACTGTTTGTAGGTATTTCGGGTGCCAGGTTAGTCTGTTTCATTGTTTCTCTGAGGATATTAATAATAGTTTTTCTTGTTTTTCTGAGGATATTAATAATTTTCTTGTTTTTTGGGGGACGGTTATTTTGAAATTTTCCTCTGTCTACATGGGAGAAACAGACTTTGCCCTTTTCTGTTTGTTTTGGCTTCTCTCCTGGTGGTCTTTGGCTTTTGCTTTTTGAGACGGAGTCTTGCTCTGTCGCCCAGGCTGGAGTGCAGTGGCGCGATCTCGGCTCACTGCAAGCTCCGCCTCCTGGGTTCACGCTATTCTCCTGCCTCAGCCTCCCAAGTAGCTGGGATTACAGGTGCCGCCACCACACCCGGCTAATTTTTTGTATTTTTAGTAGAGACGGAGTTTCACTGTTATCCAGGATGGTCTCGATCTCCTGGGCTCGTGATCCGCCCGTCTCGGCCTCCCAAAGTGCTGGGATTACAGGCGTGAGCTGCTGCGCCCGGCCTGCTGTCTCCTTTTATGTCAAAGTTGGGCTGGTCAGATCCCCAGCAAAAAAGCTTCCCGTTTCATGGCTGGCTGTGGGCATCCTGGGAGTTGACTGGGGGGAAGGGTTAACACCTGGAGGCATGGTTTACCTCAGCTTCCCAGAACTCTGTGGCGCGGGAGGGACAGTATCCCAGAACTGGGCAGGAGTCTCCTTGCTTCTTGAATGGACTTTTCAGCCAGGCTTCACTTTCAGTCTTGCCTTTACCCCACTTCAGAGGCACTTGGTACCTTTTGAGCACTCTGTGCTGCAAACTGAATTGCTTTTTGATCTTTCCTCACAGTGGGTGTGTCGGATTCAGCTTTCTTGGATCTGTGTACCAGGTATTAGTTAGCCTTTGCTTTCTGACTTAGAAGGATTGTTATCTTCAGTCCTTTTTTCTGAGACAGTCTCTCTGTCGCCCAGGCTGGAGTGCGGTGGCGTGGTCTCGGCTCATTGCAACCTCCACCTTCCAGGTTTGAGCGAGTCTCCTGTCTCAGCCTCCCAAGTAGCTGGGATTACAGGCACCTGCCACCATGCCCAGCTAATTTTTGTATTTTCAGTAGAGTTGGGGTTTTGCCTTGTTGGCCAGGCTGGTGTCGAACTCCTGACCTTGGGTGATCCACCATCCTCAGTCTCCCAAAGTGCTGGGATTACAGGCGTGAGCCACTGCACCTGGCCTTTTGTTCTTAATTTTGTGTATTTGTGCCTTTAAAAATCCTATTCTTGTGTATTTTATTAGTGGAATTTGAGGAAGGAAGAATAAATTCATGTGACTTATCTAGGCCTCAGTTCCCTCATTCGAGGATGCAAATGGTAGTATCTGTGACACAGGGTAGTTGAGTGCAAATTGCTGAGAAAAATGCCTGGCCCACAGTGCTACCGTTACTGGCAATTTTCATGCTGGCTTTAATTCTCCATATTCAACCAGAACCCCAATAGTGTCTTTTAGGTTCTCCAGTTGACTTGCTGGTTACTCTAGCAGTTGTCCGCAAATTAAAAAAAAGTTTACACCTTTTAGAGAAAACTTGATGAAGAACTCTTGTTTTTTTCTTTTTTTAAAGCATCTATAAATTGTTGAACATTCAAGGCCGCCTCATGGTTTCTCCTCCCTAGTTTCTGTCTCGGTTCTGAGCCCACTGTCCCTCTTGCCTGAAGTTGGCATAAAATGCTGCTGCAACAATGTTGGGGGTGGGAGAGTTTGTGAATGTGAAGCTCACATTCATCTTCCAGTGTGTCCATCTAAGTAAATTGTTGTGGTTGTGCTTCTGCTCGGGCAGCAAAATAAAGCTGATTTATCTCCAGGCCCTATCTTTTCTCCCTGTAGAGTTTATTACATTTTGTTTTGCATTCTGTGTTTAAGAACAGCCAAGCATTTGACTCATGTCACTTTTCTTTGCCTCCTCCAGGTTTTGTGGTCTTTGCAACCCTTGTGGTCATTGTGGCCTTGATACTAATCTTCGTGGTGGGTCCTCGCCATGGACAGACAAACATTCTCGTGTACATAACAATCTGCTCTGTGATTGGCGCCTTTTCAGTCTCCTGTGTGAAGGGCCTGGGCATTGCTCTCAAGGAGCTGTTTGCTGGAAAGCCTGTGCTGCGACATCCCCTGGCTTGGGTTCTGCTGCTGAGCCTCATCGTCTGCGTGAGCACACAGATTAATTACCTAAATAGGGCCCTGGATATATTCAACACCTCCATTGTGACTCCAATATATTATGTATTCTTTACAACATCAGTTTTAACTTGTTCAGCTATTCTCTTTAAGGAGTGGCAAGATATGCCTGTTGACGATGTCATTGGTACTTTGAGCGGCTTCTTTACAATCATTGTGGGGATATTCTTGTTGCATGCCTTTAAAGACGTCAGCTTTAGTCTAGCAAGTCTGCCTGTATCTTTTCGAAAAGACGAGAAAGCAATGAATGGCAATCTCTCTAATATGTATGAAGTTCTTAACAATAATGAAGAAAGCTTAACCTGTGGAATCGAACAACACACTGGTGAAAATGTCTCCCGAAGAAATGGAAATCTGACAGCTTTTTAAGAAAGGTGTCATTAAAGGTTAATCTGTGATTGTTATGAAGTGAATTTGAGTATCAGAATGTGTCTAAAAAACCATTGTCCTCAAAAATGTTCTTTAAAGGCAATCTTTTTAAAGATTTGACTAATTAGGACCAAGAAATTACTTCTCTTATATTTAAACAATGGTAGCTCACTAAAATGACCTCAGCACATGACGATTTCTATTAATATTGTACTGTTGTAGAATTATTTTACATTTTCATTCCTTCTCCAAAATCTGAATGTACTAATGACAGTTTTAAGTCTATAAAAACGCTTTATTTTTTCATTCGTGATGAAAGTCTGAAATGTGCATTTGTCATCCCCACTCCATCAATCCCTGAACATATAAGGCTTTTTTATTTTAAAAAAGAATAATTACCCCAATACATTATCCTGTGATTTACCTTACCTATAAAAGTGGCTCCTGTTTGATGATTGGTTTTATTTTTTCAACTAAGGGAAAACTAAGTTACTGAATGAAGGAAACTTACAAAATAAAAAAAAGGGCGGAAATCACCCCAAGGAAGGATTCTCAGGTTGAGATGATCACCGTGAATCCGGCTTCCTGTGTGCATTCGACGGCCTTCTTAGCACCTCATCAAGCCAGCGCATCCTGCCTGCTGCTGCAGCCTGGCCGGGTTTGTTCTTCAGTTATCCTAATCCCATGATGCCTGGAACCTTGATTACCGTTTTACATCAGTTCTTGTACTTTTCAGTATATTTTCATAATGAGTTATATTGTCATTTGGACTTTGAACAGCTCTGGGAAATAGAAGACTAGGGTTATTTCTTAAATTTAGCTCATGTTATAATAAAAAGTTGAAATGAAGTTCTTTTCTAAGTCTGAATGCTTAGAACAAACAAAATGTTTATAACATATGGTCTCTTTGTACCAAGTACTTTGCTTAAGAGCTCCTTTGGGCCACTGCATATTTTGGTTTCTAGAAAAGGTTTGTGAAGAAGTTGATGGAAAATTGCAAACATAGGCAGAAAAGGTAGAATGATAAAAAAGGTCTGATGAACCTATCCCCACTCATAACCATTGGCCTTTAAAAAAAAGTATTGGCAGAATTAATATCCACCTGGGTGATGGGAAGAAAGTGTTTGCCTGGTCCAGCCTGTGGCTCCTGCCTGGAGGTGACTCAGTGGTGCGCCAGTGCAAGCCATCACTCACCCGAGAGCCTCCCAGGCCAGTGGTGCTGGTATCCCATGCAGCTCACCACTGGCTGCATAGAAACTCCCTTTTTTCCGACTTTATTATGGCCTTCTAAGGAGCTGCTTTAGATCTTTTTTTTTTTCCCTAACTGCCTCCTCCCATGTCATTTAATGCTACAGATGTACTATATATCTGTTTATATACTGTACCTACATCTGTGCTTTGTACATAAAAGAACCAGTTTTCTCCCCCTTGAGGATAGAGACCTCGTTGAACATGCATAGGTTAATAAATTCTTACTAACATTTTATACCACTTGAGACTGTCTTATACCTAAGGTATTACATTTTATATTTGGCATATAATTAAGCCTTATAAAACTTGGTAATTAAATTACAGTACTTTTTCATCCTATTCTTTAGTTTCTAAGATGAGCACAGCTACCACCTCTAAATCTGCAGCAGAATGCTGGCCCCAGGGTTATTAATTCACATTACCAAAAGCATTTTTAGGGAACTTTTTATAAAGAAAGAATAGTTCTGTTAAGCTTCATGTCACTTGAGTTTGGCAGTACAACAGGATGGTTCATACACTTACTACTTTTCTGTGCCGTGCATCATATGCTTCTGGACAGTTTCCAAAGGCCGACGGAAAAGTAGGCGAGGCCCGCTTTTTATGGCAACTTGGCAGCCATAGAAAATTTCAAAATTGATGAAGGTTGCAATACTCCAAATAACGTAAAATGCCTGCCAGGCTACAACATAAAGTGAGTTCAGTTCATCGTGCTGGACTTGTGCTTATCTGTAATATTCATTTACAATAAACAGGCATAACATTTTTCTCCATTCAGTTAGGATTTTCAGAACCTCACTGCCTTAATACTTTATGGCTTCAGTTTCTCACATGTTCATGGCTCTACTGGTAGTCTAGACCGATTGTTTTTTTTTTTTTGAGACGGAGTCTCGCTCTGTCGCCTGGGCTGGAGTGCAGTGGCCGGATCTCAGCTCACTGCAAGCTCTGCCTCCCGGGTTCCCGCCATTCTCCTGCCTCAGCCTCCCGAGTAGCTGGGACTACAGGCGCCCGCCACCTCGCCCGGCTAGTTTTTTGCATTTTTCAGTAGAGACGGGGTTTCACTGTGTTGGCCAGGATGATATTGATCTCCTGACCTCGTGATCCACCCGTCTCGGCCTCCCAGAGTGCTGGGATTACAGGCTTGAGCCACCGCGCCCGGCCTAGACCGATTGTTTTTCTTTCTGACAGATCGTGTGGACCAGCTGCAGCCATGCGAGCCCTGTGGATCAGGGACAGCTGAAGGCTGGACTCAAGGCTCCTGGCCTCTTCGTGCAGCACTCACTGGGCCTGGCAGATCTCCTCCCACATTGCTGGCCTCCACCAGGTCATGGGCACAGGTAACAGAAAGGCACTGAGTAGCCTCTTTATATCCAGACTGGAGCAGCCACCACAGCCATTTTACACTTTATTTATCGGCAGAACCCTAAATATAAAACTAAACCTGTGCTGGTGAGGTGAGTGGTGTATGGGATGGTGTCATGATCCCATCCCACCTCTGCCCTGGAGGTGACCTACAGCCCAGCCGGCCTGCTGTGAGCGCTCAGGGTAATTAGGGTTCCTTGCCAAGTCAAGCAGCACAGGATTATAGTAAGTAAACAAACGCAAATAGATCTCATTAGTTTTATTTCTACAACCTTTCGATCTGTTCTCACGTTAGATTTTGTCACAACTGGATTTAGTGGAAGCAGAGGAATCAAGTTCACTATTTTCTGAAACACTGACACAAAAAAGGGATGGGAACCATGACTTAGAACTAAGACTGCTCATAAAAGGCCATCAGAAAGATCCCTAAACAAAAGCTAAATAGTTACAGTTAATGGTAACTAGCAAGGATTTAATACATTTGCTGGTATTAAGTTTCTTACGGAATGAGTGAATGAACGAACACAGCAGCATTTTAAGAGAGAGCTGCCAGAACATCCCATAGAAAAACAATTTTGTAAGAACGTGATGGCAACAATCAGCAGCCAGTATTCTCAGAGTTCCTCATTACCAAAAGCATATACAATTTAGTCTAGAAAAATAAGTCAATTTTATAAAATTAAGCTTTTAGATTGAAAAGCACCCCCTTTAACAGGTACAGAGATACTGAAAAATAGTCCCTAAAAATCTCACTCAATAGTTGACGGAGAGAAAGGCATGCCACGTTGAGTTACGGAGTGCAGCGCGTGCCCTCAGCTGCTGGCGAGGGACTGGTGGATGGGTGGCTGGAAGCAGCGCACATGCTCCACTGGTGTGCCCTCCCCGTCGCCCGACTTCAGGTACTTATCCAGGATGGTGATGATCTCGTCATTGAGAATCTGGAACTTGCGAATTCTCTCCACCATCTTCTTCAAAGGCTACAACCATGAAAATTGGGATGTTTTACTATTAACACTTGAACATTCAGTCTTCGTGTTTCAAAATGTCAGGATTCTTATATTTTCTCAGAAAAATAATAGCAAACGGAATTGACACACATACTGTTCTTTTTTTTTTTTTTTTTTTTTTTTAAGATAGGGTCTCTGACGCCCAGGCTGGAGTGCAGTGGCATGATCATGGCTTACTGTAGCCTCAAGAGATCCTCTCACCTCAGCCTCCTGAGCAGCTGGGACCACAGGTGTGCACCACCACCACACAGCTAATTTTTAAAATTATTTTTGTAAGGACAAGGTCATCTTATGTTGTCCAGGATGGTCTTGAACTCCTGAGCTCAAGCAATCCTCCTCCGCCTCAGCCTCCCAAACTGTTGGGATTACAGGTATGAGCCAGCTCTCCCAGTCACATACCATCTCTTTAATACAACGCTGGACGGATGAATACATTTTGAATTTAGAATCCCTCTGTTGGCTTCATGCTGCTGTAGATTCATTCATGTGCACAACTGATAGACCTGTGCCTTCCACATCAGCAATTAAGAACCTACTGTCTGCTCAGAGCCGGGGATGTCCAGAGGAGGAGGATGTGGTCAGTGGAGAAAGGTCAATCAACTGACACAGGTTTTAGACTTCCAGTTTGGAAATAATACTGTGATGGGGTACTCTGACAGACCCTCCTACCACAACAGGAATAAAGAGCATACACGCAAACAAAAAACTTGGAAAAGCATTGCTGGTTCTGCCTATGCACGTGGTAAGGGGGAAGCCAGGGCCGCCTCGGGGGCAGATGCCAGCAGCAGCAGTGGGGTGAGGAGCGGCCCAGGCGTAAGCAAGCGGGACCACACCAGAGACCCCAACAAAGCCAGGAACCTCCAATTAGGCTAACGTGGCCCTGAGTTGCTAGCAGCCCCTAGAGATGGGCAGATGCAAATGCACATCTTGGAGGGAAAGCAATCTAAATTAAGTCCAATTAAGTAAAGACTCCCAAATAACCCAACACACAAGGAAACAGCAAAGTTTTAAATACCTCCAAGACCTTCAGATACTAGAAGGAAAACATGCAGAATATAGAATATATGAACTGGATAAAGAAATAGATGGAAAAAATTCAGTTAGGACACACTGTCAGTTACCAAGAAGATTTGAAGAAGAACCTAACTGAACTTTACCAAGTGAACTAATAATTTTTTCAGAGTAAAAGCTCAGCACATTAGAGCTGAAGTAAACGAGTTAACTAAGACACGTGAAGACAGTACTCTGGATACAGCTCTGGGAGTCCCAGAAATGGAGGAGCTGGAGGTAGAATGGCCCCCGAGAGAGGCCCATGACCTGGAGCCTGTGACTGCATTGCCTCCACCCCACGTGGCCTGGGCAGGTGTGGCTAAGACTGGACTGTAGGACAGGACAGGGAGAGTATCTGGGGTTGTCCAGTGGGCTCAATATGATCATGATCAGGGAACGTTCTCTGGCTGGAGGCAGGAGAGACGTGGCAGAAGACCAGAGGCTGAGACTGCCCAACCCACCACTGCTGGAGGGAAGCATGAGAAGGAAGGGGGACCCCGTCCTAGAGCTGCAAGGAATAATTCAGCCAACTGCGCATAAGCCTGAAGGCCTCCAGGCTGAACACAGCACCTCAGACACTGGCTTCATGAGATTGAGCAGAGGACCCAGCGGGCCTGGCTGAACCCAGGCATCTGACTTAGAGAACTATGAGATAATCAGTGGTGGTTAAACTGCCAAGCCTGTGGTGATTTGTTGTTATGGAAGCAATAGAAAACTAACACAACATGGCCAGGCGCAGTGGCTCACGCCTGTAATCCCAGCACTTTGGGAGGCGGGCGGATCACTTCATGTCAGGAGTTTGAGATCAGCTTGGCCAACATGGTGAAACCCTGTCTGTACTAAAAATACAAAAATTAGCCGGGCATGGTGGTGGGCACCTGTAATCCCAGCTACTCAGGAGGCTGAGGCAGGAGAATCGCTTGAACCCAGGAGGCGGAGGTTGCAGTGAGCCGAGATCGTGCCATTGCACTCCATCCTGGGCGACAGAGTGAAATTCTGTCTAAAAAAAAAAAAAAAAACCAATACAACAGAGGGATGTGGAGAACAGAACGAGAAGGTCTAACATATGTCTAACTGAAATCGTGAATGGCAAGAACAGGGAGAATGGAAGGGAGGCTAAAATATTTCAAAAGATAATGGCTGAGTATTTTCCAGAATTCAACTATGAGGAATCCATAAAGCGACAAAGACAAAAGGACTTTAAAAGCAGCCAAGAAAGCACACTTTGACTTCTAGGGAGCCCGAAGACTGGAATAGTTGCCAATATTCTGACAATGCAGATTCTGTAAGACTGGAAGTAAATCTAAGTACCTTGAGAAGGAAAATGGAACAATGAGTATTTTCTCTGCTAGACTGCTTTACTGGCCAATTATACTTAGATTCATTTTGGGAACGAAAAGGAAGTTTCTGTTGGTGGCACCTTATGTACTAGGATGAAAAACATTCCCAGAAACAAGAACTTACAACACAGAGAAAGTACGCTTTTGCAAAAGGTCCACGGGTGGTGGGAGATTTTCATCCACATACCACATTTTTAATAATCTCATCTTTGCCATCATGTTTCTGGACTTTAAGGAGATGGTAGCAGAAATCCAGCACAGCAAAACGCCGCTGCTGCCCAAGAAGTACGATGATCATACAGCCGGCCCAGTGTAGCCCATCGCCGAAGCACTGCCTAGAACAAGCAGCAGAAACAATGGGAGATGAGCGATCCGTTACGAAGTCTTTTCCGCGTCTGTCTCCAGATGTCAGTGACCAAGCCATCCGCATTACTATTACTGTCTGTGCCCACACAGTCACCTTCCACAGCCAGGAAGAGAATGCCGGGCCGCAGGCGGCTGTTCCCTGGTTTTGGTAGATACCTGTTTTGGGCTCTTCTGCTGCGCTGCTTCCTAACCCTTTTTAGATCATATCCCCTCTGTGATGAGCGACTTTACAGACCTCCCCCTAGAAAAATGAACGTCCAGCGTGCATACACTTGCCGTGGGTTCAGAGACTCCCTGAATACTCAAGTCCTGAGCCAGCTCCTTGGCATCAAGTAAGAATTCCCATTACAGGAGGCTTCAAAGCAGCTGAGTTTCTGGTTCACTTCCTGAGCATGGCTGGCCGCTTGTTAGCCTAACACCCGGACCCTGCCCTAAGCCCCTCCCCTCCCCTGAGGCTTTGTCCTGCTCTGAGCACACACTTACTCGACTGTGAACTCGTGTGTCCCTACAGGAATGCAGTAGACAAACTGCATGGCACTCCACAGTCTGTGAAACTCCACACACTCGTCAACATGCATGACCCCATTGCTGGGCAGAGGCCCGCGCCAGATGGGGTCGTCCAGAAAGCTCCGGATCCGTGTCAGGATGACCTCAAACATGGACAGGCCACAGCAGAGGCGCTCCTTTGTCAGCAGGTCCCCCTCTCTCGCGATGGCAATTTGCTGCAGAAAGGACAAGTGGTGGAATGCTGTGGGCCTCCAGGCATCCAGCGACTCCATATCCTATCTTTTTTCTTTTGAGACAGGGTCTTGCTCTGCTGCCTAGGTTGGAGTGCAGTGGCACAACCACAGCTCACTGCAGCCTTGACTTCCCCGGGTCAAGCGAGCAGGCGTATGCCACCACGCCTGGATAACATTTGTACTTTTTGTAGAGACGGAGTTTCGCCACATTGCCCAGGCTGGTCTTGAACTCCTGTCTTGGCCTCCCAAAGCGCTGGGAAGACAGGAATGAACCACGGCACCCAGCCTTGGGAAAGTGTTTTGGGTGGAGTGGGTCTACCGGCCTCGAGTGTGGAAGCCAGGGATGCTGCCAAACATCCTGCAATGCATAGGAGGATGCCCAAGTCCCCATCATAGAGTTATCTGGTCCAGAATGGCTGAGAAGCCCTGACTTAGCATACGCAGCTGGATCACTGTAGAACTCTATCCTGACACCTTGCCTCGTGGCCTAATAACACCTATGGGGAAGCCTTCTTCATGAAGGGCTGGACGGTGAAAGTGACGTCTTCTGTGTGAGTCTTACGTGCCAGCTGAGGTGCTAAGCCCTTTCCAGGCGTTAGCTCATCTGAACCCGCCACCACCCCGGGAAGCAGTCCAGGTACGCGCCCCACTCGCAACACTGAGGCCTGAGCGGCCACCGGACCTCACGACGCCTTCCAGTCTGGCTCCCAGCTGGGCCACCTGGCCTGGCATGGATGCCCAGCTTGCAACAGCCTCAGCCATCATGGCACACGTTACCTGAGGGGTCCCCAGTCTTTCGATCAGTGGGACAAGATGCAGCGGGGCGTACTTGGATTCCAGTCTTTTCATTTTGGCATCAAGTCTCTCCCCCTCTGCAGTAGAAAAAATCGTTACTTTCTTCTGCTCCTTTGTATGAAACGGTAATTGCAAAGGTTTAAATTTGTTTAAAAAACAAAAGATTTTTAAGTGAACATGGATACAGATTCTCTTTGGAAATTATTTTACAGAACTGGCTCATTTAATATTTTAATTCAAACTAGCAGGACTGATTTTTTGCTCAATATTCACTTTTCATTTATTGACTATTCCAAATGTAACCAAAAGCAGAAAACAGCACAATGAGCCTCTGTGCCCATCACCCACTACAACTACCAGCTCACGGCCACTCTGTTTCCTCTACACGCAACCCCCATCACCCATTATAATTACCAACTCACGGCCACTCTGTTTCTTCTACACCCAACTCCCCTGCTCCCATGCTATTAATAGTTGGAAGCAATTCTAAGACATCCTATCACTGCAGCTCTATTTCTCAATCTTCATTTAACTAGGTTCTGTATACCCCTCATTACCCCTGGGTATGACTGAACAGGCACCACACCTACAATCTGCACTGGCCGTTAGGCTCTCCGGCTGCAGAGCGGGCACCATCCCGACAGAGGGCAGTCTGGACTCCCTGGTGGGGTCAGCAGGCTCACCTTTCACATGGACTCGTGGCAAGATGTTCTGGAAGGGAGCCGCGTGCAGCAAGTCACACACTTCTTCTAAAGACTGGAACAGAGAAAAAGAAGGTCACGCCAGGAAGGGTATCTTGCCACAGAGAGAGATCTGGTGCTGAAAACAAAGAACCTCTTTGCCTTTTAGCATAAAATTAAGTAGCCGGTCAGACGATTTCTCTGGGGTGATGGAAATGCTTACGTCTGTCCTGTCTATTCCGGCAGCCGCCAGCCATGCATGCCTATTAAGTACTTGGAATGTGGCTTGCGCACTTGAGGAACTGAATTTTAATTTTAGTTACATTTAATTAATGTAGATGTAGACACACGTAAGACCCAATGTTGAATGTGTGCTCTGTTTTCCAGGATGTACCAGTCTAATAGCTCTTGCCCCATCCTTCCCTGCTAATTTGCCACCAGGCTCTTAAGAACCACAGTTTATGACAAGATCCCATCACAATGACAGAAGGAAGGGCGTCTTCTGCAAACAACATAGGAGATGGAAGGAGTAGGGGAGGCCCATCCTGGTGTCCACATCCACTCATTCACCACAGAGCCCATCACGCTGAGCCTACTCTCAGGTCACAAACTCCTTTACGGGGTAATAAAAACCACACAAGATCCATTCTCCAGAATAACGCATAGAGAGAGAAAATGTACCTCCAGGATCATGAGGACAGCAGATCCCCCAAATCCACCATGAACCCAAAGATGGTCAAAAATAGAGCAACTGCTGTTCATCTTTAGAGGTGAGGGCTCTCAGGCCAGCAGGAAGGGCCTGTTCAGACCACAGTGCATTCACCACCCCACGGCGCAGGCAGCAGATGGTGGGGCCTGCAGTGCCTCCTACTCTACAGCCATGCGGAAATCTTAGAGCTCCACAGGAATAAAAGAAATGATTAAACCGTCCTTTGTAGGGACATGGATGCAGCTGGAAACCATCATTCTTAGCAAACTATCACAAGAAGAGAAAAACACCGCATGTTCTCACTCATAGGTGGGAACTGAACAATGAGCTCACTTGGACTCGGGAAGGGGAACATCACACAATGGGGCCTATCATGGGGAGGGGGGAGGGGGGAGGGATTGCATTGGGGAGTTATACCTGATATAAATGATGAATTGATGGGTGCTGACGAGTTGATGGGTGCAGCACACCAACATGGCACATGTATACATAGGTAACAAACCTGCACGTTATGCACATGTACCCTAGAACTTAAAGTATTAAAAAAAAAAAAAAAAAAGAAATGATTAAACAAAGAAACAGCTATTGGAAAATCAAGAAATACTGACAATGAGATTTTAACTTCTGAGGAACTCCCAGAGATGATGGCAAAACTAAGACCAAGAGGAAGAAAAGCAGACTTTTCCGTACTCATCAACGTCAATCCAGTGCCAGACGCCGGCCAGACGCCATCTGCTCTGCTTCTCTTTCCCTAAATTTCTAATGCAGCTTCACACTCCATCCAGAAGCCAACAGAGGGACAGCTGTTGCCATGGCAATGCACAGAAACGGTGCCTTTAAGCTAAGAGATTGTCCCAGGAAATTGCATCCTGCCTGCTTCAAACTCTTGTGGTTCTATAATTATTTATGTCCATGAGTCCTGGGATAGACATAAATAATTACAGAACCACAAGAGTTTGTGTATGTAACGAATGTCAGGCCGGGCGCGGTGGCTCATGCCTGTAATCCCAGCCCTTTGGGAGGCCGAGGCGTGCGGATCACCTGAGGTCAGGAGTTACCAGCTCACGGCCACTCTGTTTCCCCTACACCCGACCCCCGTCA
>NC_045439.1:163098632-163100465 GCF_002776525.5 Piliocolobus tephrosceles
CACGGCCACTCTGTTTCCCCTACACCCGACCCCCGTCACCCACTACAGTTACCAACTCATGGGCACTCTGTGAGGCGGGCAGATCACCAGCCTGATCAACATGAAGAAACTCTGTCTCTACTAAAAATACAAAATTAGCTGGGCCCGTGGTGGCGCATGACTGTAATCCCAGCTACTCGGGAGACTAAGGCAGGAGAATCACTTGAACCCAGGAGGTAGAGGCTGTGGTGAGTCAAGATTGTGCCACTGCACTCCAGCCTAAGCAACAAGAGTGAAACTCCAATCTTAAAAAAAAAAAAAAAAAAAGAAATGTTGATGTAAAGAAAAGCTTTTGACACTTCATCTTATTTCCAAAAAGGGCAGCTGGACACAAGAGAAAGCAGTCCTAAGGGGTCCCTGACACTATCTAAATCGATTCCACATTTCCCATTCAGAAAGCTCGGGTCTCACCTCCCCGACCTGAGGCCAATGAGCAGACAGGCATCCTCAGGCGTGGCCATACACAGAGGCTGTGGTTTGGATGTGGTTTGTCCCTGCCAAAACTCATGGTGAAATTTCAGTGCCAATGTAGCAGTGTTGGAAGGTGGTCTGAGAGGTGATGGATTTCTTACAAGATTGGGTCAGTTCTCCCACAATTGGATCAGTTTTTGTGGGAATGGATGAGTTCCTGTGAGAGCCGTTGTTGTAAGCAAGGCTGCCTCTCATGTCTGTTCTCTCTGCAACACCCACGTCCCCTTCTGTGTTCCCCAGGAGCCGAACGAAGCAGCATGAGACCCTGGCAGATGGGCTGCCTGATCTTGGACTTCCCAGCCTCCAGAGTCAAGAGCCCAATAAACTCCTTTTCTTTATAAATTACTCAGTCTCAGGCACTGCTACAGCAACACAAAACGGACTAAGCAGACTAAGATAGCAGAACGGACTAAAATACAGCCTTATGCTGTAAGTTCAGGAAAAGTCGCCCATGAATGGAATATTCCCACATTAAATATTTAAAATTCATAAAGAGAGATTATAGTTAAAGAGATGCTTCCTGACATATCTGGCTTTTAACAATTCACAATTATCTGGGGAACATATCCTTAAAGCAAGGCCACCGTGGACACTGGCTCCTTGCTGGCCTGAGACGCTGGTGGGTTCTCCATCTTGTGCTCCTCACACAGTGGGGAGTGGAGCATGAGGGGATGCTACTTGGGGTCCCCGCCGAGCCTGTGGGTGGCCGGGACAATGAAGGCCTGGGGCTGCTACAGTCCCTCTTTGAAACCACCTGGAACGGGTCTGCCTAGGAGTGCAGGGATGGGGAGAGCCGAAGATGCAGGTCTGATGGAGGCTGTCAGCTCCCAGGCATGTCAGGCCTGACCTGGGACTCCCCTGGCATGTAAGCCAACACATTCTCTTTCACTGCACAGGCTGGTGTGAGGTGGCTGGTCCAGAGGCTCGGTCCCCAGAGGCCTGGCAGTCTGACAGCAACGCCCTGAGCTGTGTCCAGGCCACCCTATCCCTGTTCTTCCTAAACACAACTGCCTTTGCAAAGCTACCGGAGACCTGAAGACAAGAGACTACTTTGGGAAACAACATAGGAAAGGCCTCCCCAGGCCGCTCTGCAGATGCAGTGCGTTCCCATGCACAAGCCAAAACGCTTTGCCAGGGCATGTGGCAAACCAATCCCAAAACAGGGCAGAGCAAAGAGCCCTGAGGAGGGAACATGCTGAAGAGGAGGAGCAAGGTAGGAAACATGCCGCGTCGGGAATCAAGAGTCATGTTAGGGCAACGATGAGCAAGACATGCTATGAACGCCAGAGACGGACGCCTGCACCGGCTGGAGACGGACGCCTG
>NC_045439.1:163100475-163114113 GCF_002776525.5 Piliocolobus tephrosceles
AGACAGACGCCTGCACCGGCGGGAGACAGACGCCTGCACCGGCGGGATGCAGCAGAAAGCCAGGAGACAGGCCAGTGTCCCCATGAAAAGCTGGCAGACGGCAGGGGACACCACTAGTCAGCAATGGGAGGAGGAGCCCTTCAGCCACTAGAGGAGGGACAGCCGGGTCTCCACAGAGAGAGAAAGAAGCTTCCTCTGCCTCGCACATTATACACAAAGACCAACTCCAGAAGGATTGCAAACTTCCATGCAGAAGGCAAAGCTTAAAATCTGTAGATGAGAATGTAAAGGAACGTCTTCATGACCCCAAGACAGGGAAAACATCTTTAAAAAAAAAAAAAAAAAGAAAGGATACAGAAAGTGCTAATCATTTAAAAAAAAAGGGCTACATCCAAATTAAGAGCATTTTATCAAAAATCACCACTATCAGAGGAAAAGGTAAGCCACAAATGGGAGATTTACAATATGTGCAGCACATAAAGGATCTGCACGGAACGAGCTGTAGAAAAGTAGGCAAAAGAACCCAATGGGGCATTTAACAGGAAAAGAAACAAGAAGACGCAACGAACGGAGCTGCCCACGTCGTCAGTCACGAGGGAAGGCAGGAGAGGGCCACGTGAGATTCCATTTCCCACTGACTTTCCCAGTCCAGGAGGTTATAAACTGAGCTGCTGTGATGCACAGGACAGAGGGACAGCCAGATGGCACACAAAAAGGCGGCCAGTCGGAAACATGAGCGTCCACTGTGCCACGTCCTAAGAGGGGGTGGCCTCTCGTGGTGGCCTCTCGTGCTCTCCACCATGGGGCACGTGTAGCCATTTAGATTTAAATAAGTTATAATTCGATAACATTTAGCACTCAGTTCCTCAGTCACACTGAGCCACACTTCAACTGCTCAGCAGCCCAGGCACGCAGAGACCCTCCTGGGCAGCAGTGCTCTTTATACCTTACAGGCTCACCAAATACGTTCATTTAGGTGTTCAAAACATTGCATAATAAAAGTTTCATGATGTTAACACAGAAAAACATTCTTGAGACAATGAACTACAGTACATTTTTGTTTTTCAATTGAAGGGAACAAATTCAAACTAAAGTCTCAATAGTCACGAAAAAAAATGTTTACCGCACTGCTGCTGCCACACCCCCACTAAAGAACCCACAAAAGCAAGACCTCCCCGTGGGCGGTGGGGTAGGCCGGGCCGGGCACTCACCAGGCTCTGCTCGATAAGCAGGCAGAAGAGGACGGCGTTCCCCACCTCCCGCAGGTTCTGGAAGCACACCGTCTTCAGCTCTGCGTACTCCACGATGTCCTTCAGCTGGTGGTGGAAGAACTCCAGGATGCCTACGGCGCAGGAGTGAGGTGGGGTTGGGGGACTGGAGCGGCCGGGCCCTAGCAGCCGGGGGTACCTGCCATTCTGACACCGCCACCAAGCCTGGCTATGAGGATGGCCACAACGTCCCATCCCCAGCATCTGCCCTGCAGTGGTAGTTTGTTCACCACCTGGGCACGTTCTCCACACACCACGTGGCCCTGGGCCTCGGCTGTGAGGCCTCTTTTCCACTCAACCCGGTATCTTTAGGGAAGGCTATGATGATAGGAATGTCACCACATGACAAGAATAAAGGCTGCACCATCATCCCCAGTGGGGGCGCACAAGGTATATGACAAAATGCAATCTCTCTTCACAGGCATGGAAGGGGCTGTACCTCATCTGAGAAAGGGCATCTAGGAAGCCTGCAGCTAACTAACAGCACACCCAACGGGAGGCCGAACACCATGCCAGCTCTGGAGCAAGGCAGGCATCTCAGCGGCATCCCAGACCACGGAATAAGGCACAAAAAGACGCAAGGTGCAAATATAGGACAGAAGGCCAACGTTCCCCCAGCCAATCTATAGCTTTGACTCCAGCCCAGACAGAAACCGGCAGCTGACTGCACGATGAATGTGGCATCAGGAGGGGCCGAAACTACCCTGGGAAGAGCCAAGCAGGAGGCTCAGCAGACCGTGAACCCTTGTCCCAGCATGTCTTGCCCGACTGCCCCTTCCCCAAGGACCAGCAGCCTGACACGGCCCCTCCTGCCTTACAGCCGCAGCCCCTGCCCCCACTCCTCCCAGCTCTTGGCACCGCTGTGGGGACTCAGCCCCACTTGGTGGGGGCAGGGACACTCCTGCACCTGTGTCATCCCTGACAAGGTTTCCCTGTGCCACCCTGGGAAACGGCTCCCTCCTCAACATCTGAAATTTCCATCTCTAGTCACGACATAAGCATTGGTTTCATCATCCCAGCATTCCTCATCTACTTTCTGACAATAAACTGAAATCAGATTCTCCTGAGCCGGGGCCGTGCCGACGGCTACTTCCCCATGGTGGCTGAAGGGGACCTTATGGTCTCCTCAAACACCAGCAACAGCCCTGGGGAGGTGCCAAAAAGCAAAAAGTCCTGGGCATGTGTTCAAGAGCTCAGCCACGCTGGCTGACTGCCCACCAGGACAGTGCCTTGTCGGTCACCCACGTGCAGGCTCCAGTCACTTTACGACACAAGGCTAGTGTTCAGCCCTCCAGCTTTCAAGAAAACTCTGCCAGGTAAGAGACTAAAAGCAGTTTTGTTACGTGACAAAGGTCCCTGTTTTATCATAAGACAATGCTTTTTGAGATCACTAAAGCTATTTAACTGCATAGCCCCAAACCAGCTCCCAGCAAGTCATGTGGCCCGTCCCTAAGAGCACACCTGCCTGAGGGCCCCGCAGCTGGACCTGCAGATGGATGGGGGCAGGGGCAGGCCTTGCACACCTTGGTGGGCCTGTCTCTGAGCCTCAAGCCCCTACAGGCCCAGCAGGGCAGCAGGACCCGGCAGTCGGCTCTCTCGCCTCATGGGGCCGGCGGTTCTTTCGTAGGGGCACGGAAGAGCGTGGTGTTCAGGGCTCTGTCGTCTCAAGTCTCGCAGGCTGACCTCCCAGGCCCTGCAGCTTCCTCGCCTGCAGACAGTGACCCAACACACCTCTTCCTGGTTGTAAGGTGCATTTGTCTGTCTACTGCCTCCTCCCACATGGCAAATCTAATCCTTCCCAAGAATTTCTGACTTGAATCCCTTTCTGACCTCTCCACAGACAGCGCTGTGAGCTGCACACGCCCAGAGGTGCCCACACTCACCCGGGGAGCCGTACTCGTGCCGCGGCAGGCGGCAGATTTTGGGCATCACCTCCATCAGTGTCTTCACGTACTGCAGGATTGTGCCTTGCAGCTGCGGGGGGACGAGACAGGCTGCGTCAGTCACCCCACTCCACTCTGCTAAGGCCTGTGGCCAGCACACGCCCTGAAACAAGTCTGTTAGCAAAGAGCTTGGTAACGAGGAGGCTGCAGGACCACCTGGCAGGGGAAAGAAGCCCACCCGTGGAGAGAGAGCAGCCGTCCCCAGGTGGCTTCCCATGGCTGGATTCATGTTCCGAAACCGGACTCCCCTTTCAAGAGGAAAGTGGTCCCGCGGTGCCGCAGCGAGAGCAGAGCTTTGTTGCCAGGGGCCTCCTACAGGGATGCAGCCCAGCATGGTGAGCACTGCCAGCTCCAGGGTCCCCCAGGACGCCATCTGTGCTCCTGGGTGCGGCTCCAGGCTCAGCTGTGGTGAGGTACGCAATCCTGACACCCTCCAAGCTGCTACATGTGTTGGCAGAGTCCCCAGCGGGTCCTGGAAGGACCTGTTTGGGTCACGGGGTAATGGCTGCGCCAAGTGACCAAACTCTTACGTGGTCTCAGTCACAGAAGATTGTTAAAATAATAAAAAGGATGAAAAAGTATAAAAAGTAAGTTATGTATAGAAAACTAAATCCAGGCTGACCAAGGTGGCTCACACCTGTAATTCCAGCACTTTGGGAGGCCAAGATGGGCAGATCTCTGGAGCCCAGTTCAAGGCCAGCCTGGGCAACATAGCAAGACCCCATCTCTATACATACAAATAAAAACTCGATGTATCAGTTAAAATAACCTGGACCCATTCTTTTAAGTTTGAAAAGATGCGGGAGGTACCAAACTATATATGGTCAGAAGTGTTTGAATTGAATAGTAATTCAATGATTCATTCAATTCATTCATTCAAGTCATTGAATGAATCCAGCTGTTGGAGAATCACAGTCCAGGCAGAGAAGACCCTCTGGCTTGGGTGCCCCAGGGAATTCAGGCTGTGAGAAGGAAGCGTGTCCAGGGAACACTCACCAGGCTCTTGACGACCTTCAGCAGCTCCTCCATCACCACGGCGATACCCTGGTAGCCGAGGAGCCGGCAGATGACTTGAAAGTGTGGAGGTCCCACGAAGTTCCGGTAGCTGCCGTAAATGCTGGAGTAGGCCAAGTTCAAAGCCTGGAAAACAGGGCACAGAGCTCTCAGCATGGCCTCTGCACACATGTGCAGATGAAGAATTGCAGGAGAAGATCACGCAACACACACAGGCTCAGGTGAAGGGGTCCGAGTCTGCTGACTTGTAAAATCTACTGCCCTTAACTGGTACAATGATAAAACCCACTCAGCCTGCCACCAAAAAGAACCTGCTAAAACAGAAAAAGAAAACAAAACCATGTGTTGCAACATTTGTTGAATTGCCAATTTGGAGTCCCCCTGCCTCCCAGTCTCCCAGCAGGACGCCCAAAGTCGGACCCTGAAGGGGCCGGGGGAGCTGCCTTCTCAGGACGCATAGGGCACCCCTGGAGCTGGGAGAGACCCCTGTGGGGTAGGAGGGGGAGGAAGGTAGTTAGGGTGTGTATTAGTCCATTTTCACAATGCTATAGAGAAATACCCAAGACTGCATAATTTGTTTTTAAAAAAAGCAGGTCTAACTGACTCACAGTTCCATATGGCTGGAGAGGCCTCAGGAAACTTAGTTATGTAGAAGGTAAAGGGGAAGCAAGCACCTTCTTCACAAGAAGGCAGGAGATAGAAGAGAGAACAAAAGGTGAAGCCCCTTATAAAACCATCAGATCTGGTGAGAACACACTCACGATCACAAGAACAGCAGGCGGAAAACTGCCCCCATGAGCCAATCAGCTCCCACCAGGTCCCGCCCTTGCCGTGTGAGGGTAGTGGGGATGACAACTGGAGATGAGATTTGGGTGGGGACACAGCCAAACCTTATTATTCTGCCTCTGGCCCCTCCCAAATCTCATGGGCCCTCACATTTCAAAATACAATCATGCCTTCCCCACAGTCTCCCAAAGTCTTAACTCATTCCAGCATTAACTCAAAAATCCAAGTCCAAAGTCTCATCTGAGACAAGTCAAGTCCCTCCCACCTATGAGCCTGTATAATAAAAAAAAGTTAGTTACTTCCTAGATACAATAGGGGTATAGGCATTGGAGAAATTGGTCAAAACCAAGGGGCTATAGGCCCCATGCAAGTCCAAAGTCCAGTGGGGCAGTCATTAAATCTTAAAGCTTTGAAATAACCTCCTTTGATTCTGTGTCTCACATCCAGGTCACACTGATGCAAGAGGTGGGCTCCCACGGTCTTGGGCAGCTCCACCCTGTGGCTTTGCAGGGTACAGTCCCCCCCTCCCCCTGGCTGTTTTCACAGGCTGGCATTGAGTGTCTGTGGCTTTTCCAGGTACACAGTGCAAGCTGACTGGAGGATGGCCCTCTTTTGACAGCTCCACTAGGCAGTATTCCAGTGGGGACTCTGCGTGTGGGGCTCCAGCTCCCTATTTCCCTTCTTCACTGCCCTAGCAGAGGTTCTCCATGATGGCTCCACCCCCACAGCAAACTTCTGCCTGGATATTCAGGCATTTCCACATACCCTTTGAAATCTAGGTGGTCCAGCACCACATGGAAGCCACCAAGGCTTGGGGCTTGCACCCTCTGAGGCAACAGCCTGAGCCGTACGTTGTCCCCTTTTAGCGACTGAGATGCAGGGCGCCAAGTCCTGAAACTGTGCAAAGTGGGGAAGGGTGGTGCGGGCAGGGCGAGCCCTGGGCCCAACCCAGGAAACCGTTTTTCCCTCCTAGGCCTCTGGGTTTGTGATAGAAGGGGCTGCCTCGTACATGTCCTGAAAACATTTTCCCCATTGTCTTGGTGACTGACATTCAAAATTTCTGCAGCCAGCTTGAATTCCTCCCCAGAAAATGGGTTTTTCTTTTCTATCACATCATCAGGCTGCAAATTTTCCAAACTTTTATACTGTGCTTCCCTTTTAAACATAAACTCCAATTTCAGATCTTTCTCAAGTTCAATGTACCACAGATCTCCAGGGCGGGGCAAAATGCGGCGAGTCTCTTTGCTAAAGTACAGTAAAAGTGACCTTCGCCCCAGTTCCCAACAAGTTCCTCAACTCCGAGACCACCTTGGCCTGGATTTTATTGTCCATAGCACCATTAGCATTTTGGTCAAAACCATTCAACAGACCGGGCGCGGTGGCTCACCCCTGTAATCCCAGCACTTTGGGAGGCTGAGGTGGGCGGATCATGAGGTCAGGAGTTTGAGACCAGCCTGGCCAACATAGTGAAACCCTGTCTCTACTAAAAATACAAAAAAATTAGCTGGCTATGGTGGTGGGTGCCTGTAATCCCACTACTCGGGAGGCTGAGGCAGGAGAATTATTTGAACTCGGGAGGCAGAGGTCACAGTGAGCCAAGATTGCACCACTGCACTCCAGCCCTGGCAGCAGGGTGAGACTCCATCTCAAAAAACAAACAAACATTCAACAAGTCTCTAGAAAGTTCCAAACTTTCCCACATCTTCCTGCCTTTGGAGCCCTCCAAACTGTTCCAAACTCTGCCTGTTATCCAGTTCCAAAGTCACTTCCACATTTTCGGGTATCTGTATAGCCGTACTCCGCTCTACCAGTACCAATGTGCTGTATGAGTCCATTTTCACCCTGCTATGAAGAAATACCTGAGACTGGGTAATTTATAAAGGAAAGAGGTTTAATTAACTCATAGTTCCACATGGCTGGGGAGGCCTCAGAAAACTTCAATCATGGCGGAAGCTGAAGGGGAAGCAGGCACCTTCTTCACAAGGTGGCAGGAATGAGAAGAGACAGCGAAGGGGGAAGAGCCCCTCATGAACCCATCAGATCTTGTGAGAACTCCCTCACTGCCACATCATGAGGGAACCACTGCCACGACCCAGTCACCTCCACCAGCTCCCTCCCTTGACACGTGGGGGTTATGGGGATTACCATTTGGGATGATACCTGGGTGGGGACATAGAGCCCAAACGTATCAAGGTGGTTCCTGCAGGACACCCCTCAGCTTGTCTGAGGACACAGGTGCACATAGCAGGAGACCCCTACTGTGAGTATTCAGTGCTGTAAACCTCCTTCTCAGCACGTCTTCAGCTGTATACCACTAATCTTGATATGTCTGCATTTTACTCAATTCAATGTTTTTTTTTTTTTTTTTTTTGAGACGGAGTCTCGCTGTGTCCACCAGGCTGGAGTGCAGTGGCGCGATCTCGGCTCACTGCAAGCTCCGCCTCCCGGGTTCACGCCATTCTCCTGCCTCAGCCTCCTGAGTAGCTGGGACTACAGGCACCCGCCACCGTGCCCGGCTAATTTTTTGTGTTTTTAGTAGAGACGGGGTTTCACCGTGGTCTCGATCTCCTGACCTTGTGATCCGCCCGCCTCCCAAAGTGCTGGGATTACAGGTGTGAGCCACCGCGCCCGGACTCAATGTATTTTTTAACTTCCCTTGAGACTTCCTCTTTGATTCAAGGATTATTTAAAAGTGTGCTAATTTCCAAGCATATAGAGTTTTTTGTTATCTTTTTGTTATTGGTTTCTGGTTTGAATTCATTGTGGTTGGAGAACACTCTCCATAGGATTTCAGTTCTTTAAATTTTGTTGAGGTGAGTTTTATGGCCCAGGGTATGGTCTGTCTTGGTGAATGTTTCATGGGAATCTGAAAAATGGATATATTCTGCTGTTGTGGGGTAGAGTATCCTACACATATCAGTTAGATCCTGTTGGTCGATGGTGGTGTTCAGTTCTTTTTTACTGTTGTTGATTTTGTGTCTACTTGTTCTGTCAGTTACTAAAAGGAGTGTTGAAATCCCCAACTGTAACTGTGGAATTGTTCACTTCTCCTTTTACTTCTATTAGTCTTCCCTTCAAATATATAAGCCTTGTTGTTTGATGCATCAACATTTAGCACTGCTATGCTTTCTTGGTGGTGGTTTGACTCTTATTATGATGTAATCTCCCTGGCAATATTCCTTGCTCTGAAGTTGACTTTATCTTATATTAATACAGCCACTCCTGCTTTCTCCAGCCTCCACCTATCTGTCTGCTTCCGTTACTGATCCTGCTTTGTACCCCTCTGCTGGAATAAACTGCAGCTGTGAGACTGAGTTCTGTGAGTCCTTCTAGTGAATCATCAGATGTGTAGAGGGTCATGAGACCCCCAAAACAAAGAGCCAAAACTGATTATAAAATACTACAGTGACCAGATTAGATAACACGGAAGGACAGAAACCCCACCCAATGTCTGTCCCAGGCCCAAGCCCTGCAGCCCCTTGCAACCTTAAAGAAACCATCTACAGATCTTCAGCCCAGACACCCTCCTTCCATCCTCTCCTCAGAGCAGCATCCTGGGCTTTATGTGCTGGGATTCTGTGTAATATTTTTGGTTGATAACAGATTCAATTGTTTGAAAAGAAGAACACGAAAGTCATTAGTGAAAGCTAATGACCTCACGTTACAAGCATTCTCATGTTACAAGCATTCTCAGACCCGCCCTGACTGGCTCAGGATGACGGCTGGTAGAGGAGGCATCACTCAATGAACACATGGTCTCAGTGTCCGGTTTCCCAGTAGACTCAACTCACCCCAAAGATGACACATCCGACAGACAACACAGCTCGGGTAACAAACAGCGGATGTGACTTAACTCCTCAGGGGAGTGGGAGGAGGCACCACTTCTGGGGAAGGGCACCGTCACAAACACGGTGCTGTACAAGACTTAAGCTCAGAAGAGGAAGCACTCTGGACGTCCAGTCACACAGCTCGGTTCAAGACAGACTCTGCGGCCCATGCCTGATACAGAGACTCCAGCCTCGTTCGACAAGCAGAGGAGGTGGGTCACACCACACAGAGCCAGCTCTGGACTCACCAGTCGTGCGACTTGGGTTCTCTAACTTTCACGACACTATGGGCCTTCATCTGTGAATTGGGGACAACCTTACTTGAGAGAGAAAGAATACTAGCAATGTGCTCAAAAGGGTGTCTTGCTGAGAAGCAGGCATGCTGTAAGTGGTGACATGACCAAGAACCAAAAAGATAACATTGCATAAATGGGTCCCTCATCTAAGTTAATTTTATTCCTGCAAGATACTAGCCCTACTTCACTATTCATAAAAAAAAACCACTCATCTGTTTTTTGAGTGGATTCCTGTGTATTCCATAATCACACAGATAATACACTGTGCCTCATACTGCAGCAGAAGCAAGCGCACATGGCACGCGTGAGTGCTTGTGAGTACAAAGGCTGTCTGCTGCAAGCACATGACTCAAACTCAGACATCATCTGTTTTGAGTATCCAGCCTTTTTTCTGGGTGGATACTTTGAGTGGGTGGTGGTCAACATCAATGTCACTTGTCTATGTCTAAATAATCTAATACAAAATTACTGGTTTAGGGCTGGGCACAGTGGTTCACGCCTACATTCCCAGCACTTTGGGAGGCCGAGGCTTGAGAGCTCAGGAGTTCACGACCAGCCTGGGAGGCGGAGGTTTCAGTGAGCTATGATTGTGCCACTGCAATCCAGCATGGGTGACAAAGCAAAACCCTGTCTCAAAAAAAAAAAAAAAAAACAGTGGTTTATGGCCAGCCGCAGTGGCTTACGCCTTAATTCCAGCACTTTGGGAGGCTGAGGCGGGCAGATCATTTGAAGTCAGGAGTTTGAGACCAGTCTGGCCAACATGGTGAAACCCTGTCTCGACTAAAAATACAAAAATTGGCCAGGCGTGGTGGTGTACACCTGTAATCCCAGCTGCTCGGGAGGCTGAAGCGCAAGAATCACTAGAGGTTTCAGTGAGCCAAGATCACACCACTGTACTCCAGCCTGGGGGACAGACTGTCTCCAAAAAAAAAAAAAAATAATAATTTACTGGTTTAGGTTGTAATAAAAATGACACAGAGTTTCTGAAATGGAGGCAGAAATCTCTAACAGCAAGGTTCAAGTTCAGTTGCAAACAGTTGAATTAAAAAAAATCCAATTCACATCATCAAATCCTTCTTTCCCTCTAAAAGAGCATCAGCTTTGCAAACGCCCCCAGGTGCCCATTCCCTGGAGCCATCCCTGAGGTGGTGCCCAGGCACACAGGAGAGCAGGGTGCTCTGGCGGTGTGGGGGCTGACTCAAGGCCACCGTGCACCCTGCACCACCACCCTGGAACAGCGGGCTCATGTCTGCGTCTTAATGGAAGCAACAGTGCCTCCCCGCACTCCCAGAGGAAGATCCTGGAGAATAAAAACGTGTGTCAAGAGCCTTTAACACCACGAAGGGCACACAGACAAACTGGGCAGCAAGGATGTCACCACAGCGCTATCCTGGGATCTCAAAAAGCAACCCCAGGAGGCCCCTTCCAGGTCGATCCATCAGAACCGCAGGTGCACGGCCCCACGCAGCCAGGTCGCCTGCCTACCCTTGGCCCGCTTCCCTTGCTTCCACAGCTGTCCTCTCCAGAGGAGGGTGGGAAAGGAGACTCTCTGCCCCGTGCCCTCTATGCACAAACACCTCCCTCTTTATCAGGGAGTGACAAAAACTTATTGTTATGCCTAAAAACAGGGATTAAAAATTTCAAAGTCAAGAGAAGCTCACAGCACATCTTTTAGTTCATAGAGACCCAAGAAAGTTTTTTTTTTTTTTTTTTTTTTTTTTTTTTTGAGACACTGTCTTGCTCTGTCTCCCAGGCTGGAGTGCAGTGGCACCATCTCGGTTCACCACGACCTCCGCCTCCCGGGCTGAAGCGATTCTCCTGCCTCAGCCTCCTGAATAACTGGGATTACAGGCAAACGCCACCACGTCCAACTAACTTTTTTTGTATTTTTAGTAGAGACGGGGGCTTCACCACATTGGTCAGGCTGGTCTCAAACTCCTGACCTTGTGATCCGCCCACCTCGGCTTCCCAAAGTGCTAGGATTCCAGGCATGAGCCGCTGCGCCCAGCCAGAAATTACTCTTACTTGTCAAACTTTCTGGTCCTATCTTCTAAAATGACAACATTTCTCTCAGTCCTAAAAGTAAAAGACTATATTTTACTTTCAGAAGCATCAGAACACTTATTCTAATCCTTTAAAGAAACATCCTTTTGAGTATAACTAATTATTGCACAAAAGTCAGCTTCAACTAGGCGCTACCAGCGGCTCACGCCTGTAATCCCAACACTTTGGGAGGCAAAGGTGGGCGGATCATCTGAGGTCAGGAGTTCGAGACCAGCCTGGCCAACATGGTGAAACCCCATCTCTACTAAAAAAATACAAAAAATTGGCCGGGCGTGGTGGCAGGCGCCTCTAATCCCAGCTACTTGGGAGGCTGAGGCAGGAGAATTGTTTGAACCCAGGAGGTGAAGGTTGCAGTGAGCCGAGATCATGCCCTGCACTCTATCCTTGGAGATAGAGGAGACTCTATCTCAAAAAAAGAAAAAAAGTCAACTTCAGTCCTTGCTAGAAAGAACATGGGAGTTCCACGTGGAGCAGAATGGAGGTGAGTTCTTAACCACCCACAGGGCTTCGGGAAGTGAGGGGCAGCCCCGTAACAGCTGTGGCACCCTCCTGCCAGGGCGTGCACCCCGCCCTGACCCATAGAGGAGAGGCCTAGTCACTGCATTCTTGGCACCCGGGTACCTGTGTGGACCAATGCAGCCACACGAAATCCAGAATCACACACACTGTGTGTCCACTCACAGTTTCACAGCTATTAGGAGGCGCTAAAGACAGAGGCAGGGTGGAGGGGCACAGTGGAGGCAGCACCGGCCAACAGCCTCGGGAACGTGGAGTGTGCAATGATGGAATGAGCCTGTCCCATGTTCCCCAGGCATTGGCGGCCCTGGCCCACACTGTGTCAGCGAGGCTCCCAGCCCTGACATTTTTCTCCCTAAGGGAGGCAAGGCCGCCCCCCACCCCCGCCTTTAATCTTGTCTTAGTAACAGGCGAGAACTCACTACCTTCAAACATCTGCACCCTAGGGAGGATCTGAATTGTATTGTTTTTTCAATTGTCATCAGAGCATTGCTAAAAAATAACCCCTAAAACACTAAAGATGGCCAGGTGCGGTGGCTCACGCCTGTAATCCCAGCACTGTGGGAGGTAGAGGCAGGCGGATCACCTGAGGTCGGGAGTTGGAGACCAGCCTGGCCAACATGGTGAAACCCCGTCTCTACCAAAAATACAAAAATTAGTCAGGCGTGATGGCGTACACCTGTAATCCCAGCTATTCGGGAGGCTGAGGCAGGAGAATCACTTGAACCCAGGAGGCGGAGGTTGCAGTGAGTCGAGATCGCGCCGCTGCACTCCAGCCTGGGCAACAGAGTGAGACTCCATCTCAAAAAAAAACAAACAAACATGTTTTCAAGGACATAATGTTTACACAGTCACCCTTGGTCCACGTGCGCCCCGTTTCCCAAAGAGGCGTCTCACATCCCTTCATCACATCACTGCCCACAGTTCAGAGCTGACTTGTCTCCCCCGCTCAGGGATGCTGACTGCCGTAAAAAGGCCGCCCCCGGCCCACACCCGCTCTTTTCAGGGGCGGGAGAGACAGGCAGCCTGTGCCGAGGCTTGGGTCCTCCAAAATCCAAAGCCCTGATTTGGGTGTCTGACGTTTCCCAGGTGCAGACGCTTGCGCTCCTGCCAGGTTCAAGGCACCGCCCCGCAAGGAGAAGGCAGGCGCCCAGAGGACTGCAGTGAGAAGATCTCGCTCTGAAGAGCAGAGGGTTAGAAAGGAATGAGTGGGAAACTGTTTCCACCGCTCAGATCCGGCCAGTGCCTTAGAAAGCCTCCAGGCGCAGCCCGGGTGCGAGCAGCAGGGCCTGGGCCCTCCCCATCCCGGCTCCAGGCATTTGGCAGAGGGGGGAGATACTGTCCTGTGACTGTCCCCGCTTCCTTCCTACCAGCGAGGACACTTACTGCCGAGTGCCGGCAGCCTGCCCCCACCACGGGGCTCGGGGACACCGCGGCTCAGCGGGGAAGACGGTTTCGCTCTTCACAGCGAAGCGGGGTCCTCTGCCCACATCCTGGGGCCCGCTGGCCCTTGCCACCATCATTGTTCCTTCCCCAGCTCCAGTGAGGCTGGGGACCTGCTTGCATTTGCTCTGCTCTATTTTTTTGGGGTGTCTGCTCATTTCATCTCTCTTCTTTGCTACAGTGTTTATATTTTCCTTACTAAATCCCAGGGGTGCTTGAAACATGAAGAAACGGCCGGGCGCGGTGGCTCAAGCCTGTAATCCTAGCACTTTGGGAGGCCGAGACGGGCGGATCACAAGGTCAGGAGATCGAGACCACCCTGGCTAACACGGTGAAACCCCGTCTCTACTAAAGAATACAAAAAACTAGCCGGGCGACGAGGCGGGCGCCTGTAGTCCCAGCTACTCGGGAGGCTGAGGCAGGAGAATGGCATAAACCCGGGAGGCGGAGCTTGCAGTGAGCTGAGATCCGGCCACTGCAC
>NC_045439.1:163114123-163119862 GCF_002776525.5 Piliocolobus tephrosceles
GTCCCAGCTACTCCAGAGGCTGAGGCAGGAGAATGGCGGGAACCCGGAAGGCGGAGCTTGCAGTGAGCTGAGAACCGGCCACTGCACTCCAGCCCCAGTGACAGAGCCAGACTCCGTCTCAAAAAAAAAAAAAATACTCAGACTTGTGGCCGGGCGCGGTGGCTCATGCCTGTAATCCCAGCACTTTGGGTGGCCGAGGCGGGCGGATCACAAGGTCAGGAGATATGAGACCATCCTGGCTAACACGGTGAAACCCCATTTCTACTGAAAAATACAAAGAAAAATTAGCCTGGCGTCGCGGCAGGCGCCTGTAGTCCCAGCTACTTGGGAGGCTGACAGGAGGCTGAGGCAGGAGAATGGCGTGAACCTGGAAGGCGGAGCTTGCAGTGAGCCAAGATCGTGCCACTGCACTCCAGCCTGGGGACAGAGCGAGACTCCGTCTCAAAAAAACAAAAAACAAAAAAAATACTCAGACTTGTGATAAGCCCAGCCTCCCCCAGCGTGGACATCGTCCCATCTCACACATGGCAGACCCAGGTGCTCTGGGTTTCCGCTCTCCAGGCGCAGGCTGACATCCTTGTTTCTGGATGTCAGACCCTCCCTGGGCTCACCTCCTAGCTCAGCTCCTCGCTCTGGGCGTCAGGCCTTACAGCCGGCCTGGGCCTCCTTGTCTCAGGAACGCACCTAAGCCTCTTCCACTTGTCTTCTCAGCTTGATGCTTTTAAACCTGGAATCTTTCAACAATCTCACTCGTGTTTGTGCTGGGAATGAGGCCAGGCCCAGCCTGACACCTATCTCAAGGCCAGAGCAGTCCCAGCACTACACACATGCCAGTTCCAGGTAAGCGCTTTTTTGGGTTGGTTGGCTGGTTTTTGTTTTAAATTACTGCTACTTTTTAGGAAGATGCTAATAGAATGGAAGAAAAAAAACATTTTATACACGGCGCGATACATTTAGGTCACGGCAACCAAACCGATCAAACTACACTTCAAAACATGCTTCACTGTGAACTTGCAGCTCGTAACGGGAACACACCGGAGCCTACCTTGGATCCATGCAGATACTGGGGCTGTGCATTCGGCTGCTTATCTCTTTGAAATTCCTGAGAAAATGGTAATACTGTCCGAACAAACCTAAACAAGAAAGATTTAAGAAAGAAAAAGAAACCAAATTTAACAATAGTTCTTTAAAATTCAGAAGTCCTCCATAATCCGTCTACTAAATCTTCCTCCCAGTCAACTGATACAGTCATCAAATAGGAAAATTCTAGTGAATCGAAAACCAAAGAATGAAGGAGATATCAAGACTCAAACGTGAGGGGGGAGGGATTGCACTGGGGAGTGTTACCTGATATAAATGATGAATTGATGGGTGCTGACGAGTTGATGGGTGCAGCACACCAACATGGCACAGGTATACATATGTAACAAACCTGCACATTATGCACATGTACCCTAGAACTTAAAGTATAATAAAAAAAAAAAAAAAAAGACTCAAACATGATACATGCACCCAAGGCTCAGGAGCCACAGCAGGAACACCTGGGGCTGGGTCTGTGGTACCAGAGCCGCCTCAAACCCAGCGCAAACCTCAGGTAGCTCGTGGGCTCTGCTGCACTTCCAGACATGGCGAGGATGGCGGGACAGCCGCCTGCGACGAGAACAGCGACACCCCAGTGGTTCAGATCACAAGTTACACACCAGCAGGGAACGACAGGGACACTTAGGGATTTGTAACCCACGTATTAGTCAAGAGATTGTGTCTTGATAATGGATTAGGGGCCACTTAAAATCAAATGTGTCCATCTTCAAGCAGAAACATCAAACTCAGCAAAGGCTTTCCAATTGGAAGGGTTCGTTTAAACACATACAACTTTTGCAAAGAAGAAAGAAAAATTTGTGGATTTGCTGTATGTAATTCCAAGCACTTGATTAACTCATATTCTACTTCAGGAAATGGAAACAGATGTAAGTGTGAAAATATTGCTGTCACACAGAATGTGTGCATCCGAGAGGACGTGCTGGGCAGAGCAGCAGCTGCCAGGCCCCTTGACCACCTACTGTGGCACTGCTGGGTGTGCCTTTCCAAACGGATCCTAAATCCCTGTGCCGTCAGTATGCCAACATCCCTGGGTGCCACCGTCCTCCGTGCTTGGCGTGCATTATCTGCCTGCATGTCTCTGTGCACCTGCATCTGCTTGAGTCCATGCATGGAGATGTTATCTGCATGTGTCTGCAAGAGGATGTGTGCATGTCTGTGTGTCCCTGCGCCTGTGTTCTCACACCCGTTCCAGGAAGTACATTCCATCAGGAGGCGCCACGGTCAGGGTGATGCTCAGAAGAGGGCAACCCCATTTCCCAGAGATTCCTGGGCACTGCTCACACCCTTGACAGCAGCACACCTGCAAAACCACAGCACACCCATCAGCCTCCGTCCACCTCCGATGGTGACACACCCATAAGGCCACGGCACACCTGTCAGCCTCCGTCCACCTCCGATGGTGACAGGGGGTGTGCAGGAGAGGACAGCAAATAGAAAATCAGAATACAGATCCATGCAGGGAGCCAAGCGCCAGGATATGATGCCACTTATGTTACAGCAGGCTTTTCTTTTTTCTTTTTTTTTTCTGAGATGGAGTTTCGCTCTTGATGCCCGGGTTGAAGTGCAGTGGTGTGATCTCGGCTCATCACAACCTCTGCCTTCCAGATTCAAGCGATTCTCCTGCCTCAGCCTCCCGAGTAGCTGGGATTACCAGCATGTGCCACCATCACACTTGGCAAATTTTGTATTTTTAGTAGAGACAGGGTTTCTCCATTTTGGTCAGGCTGGTCTTGAACTCCTGACCTCAGGTGATCCAACCACCTCGGCCTCCCAAAGTGCTGGGATTACAGGCGTGAGTCACTGCCCCCGGCCTACAGGAGGCTTTTCTACGTCTGCTTAGAACACAATGTTTTCTCTGCTTAGAATGTTTAAAATGATGGTTAGATGTAGAAAGCAGGCCTTAATTTATTTTGTCTATGATACAACTCAGATACAGTTGAAGTAATGCAATTACTCTCTATAGTATTATTTAAAATTTTAATCAAAATACAAGTATATGATACATAATACATTTTATTCTATGTAGAGATAATTATATATACACATTTATAATCTATATGTATAGATTATATATATCTGTATTTTTTTTGTCACCCAGGCTGGAGTGCAGTGGTGTGATCTTGACTAACTGCAGCCTCAACCTCCTGGATTCAAGTCATCTTCCCACCTTAGCCTCGTGAGTATCTGGGACTACAGGCCACTATGCCTGGCTAATGTTTGTACTTTAGACATGTACAAGACGGGGTCTTGCCATGTTGGCCAGGCTGGTCTTGAACTCCTGAGCTCAAACGATCTGCCTGCCTTGGCCTCCCAAAGTGCCAGGATTACAGGTGTGAGCTACTGTGCTCAGCCTCTGTATTTCTTTTCTTTTTTTTTTTTTTTTTGAGACGGAGTCTCGCCCTGTTGCCCAGGCTGGAGTGCAGTGGCACAATCTCAGCTCACTACAAGCTCCGCCTCCCTGGTTCATGCCATTCTCCTGCCTCAGCCTCCCAAGTAGCTGGGACTATAGGCGCCGCCACCACGCCCGGCTAATTTTTTGTATTTTTAGTAGAGACAGAGTTTCACCGTGTTCGCCAGGATGGTCTCGAGCTCCTGACCTTGTGATCCACCCGCCTCGGCCTCCCAAAGTGCTGGAATTACAGGTGTGAGCCACTGTGCCCGGCCGCTCAGTCTGTATATTTCTAAATAATACATTTCTACAACTTCTTGATCAAGTTTACACGCTGATTGACTCCTGGTAGGATCTGGCGGCCTCTGGCGCAGTTCTAGGAGGCAGGTCTCTACATCCTCACTTCTGAGTGACAGGAATGGCTGGTACCACGGGGCCACACCTGACTTTATGCCAGCAAGATGACTCCACACGGGGCTGGCCACACCAGAAGACAGCATGGGGTTAGAGGCCGGGGGCTGCATGCGCCTGAACTCAGCCGACCTCCCGGGAGGTGAAGGGCTGCAGTCTGAGCTCAGCCACACGGCCAGGGATTCAGTCAACTGTGTCCATGCCACGAAGCCCCAACAAAACCTGAACACCGCGGCCCAAGTGAGCGCCCCTGGCTGGTACCCTGAGGAGTGTCGCCCCTCGGGGCTCAGAGGGTGATGCGTCCCTGAGGACAGGGAAAGCTTTGCACATGGAAACCTCCCACTTTGCCCTGCACGTCCTTCCAACATGCATCCTTTCCTCCAACTGACTGTGACCGTATTAGGGCACGCTCAGTGAGTACTGTGGACCTGTCACCTGAGGAGCTGGGGAGGGTGGATCCAGAACTGCAACCTGCTGGTTAGAAGTGAGGGTGGCCCCGGGGACCCCAAATGTGTGGCTGGTGTCTGCAGCAAAGGCAGTCTTACGGAGGACTGTGCCCTCAGACGTCAGTTTAACAAGGTCACTGCAGTCCCCTACAAGGAAAACTAAGTTTCAGCACCAATAGCCTAAGCCCGCACTGCAAGTGTCTCAGGTAAACTGAGGTTCAGCTCTAGACTTATTTTGACCTGGTCAGTGCTGGGCCCAACAGCAGCTTTTTTCCTTTGTGTTGATCCTGCTTGAGGTTTATTGAGCTTCTTGTATCTGTAGGTTTATCGTTTTCATCAAATCTGGGAAATTCAAGGGCATTAATGTTGAAATCTTTTCCGCCCACCCACCACCTATGACTAGGATTCCAATCACAGGCATATTCGAATCGCTGATGTTTGTCTCTCAGTTTGCTGAGGCCCTTCTCGTTTTTTTCATCATTTGTTTCTTTCGGTGCTTCAGTTCGGCTAGTTTCCATTGCTATAATCTCGAACTCACTCAGTTCCTGCAAAGTCTACTCTGAAATTCGGCCCAACAAGTAATTTTTCATTCCAGATACTGCATTTCGGCTTTAATTCACTGGATCCTTTTATGTAACATCCATTTATCTCCGCACTGTTTTGCTGTGAACCCTTGAGCACATGCATAGCTGCTGACTTAACATCCTTGTCTGCAAATTCCATCATCTCTGTCATTTCTGAGTCTGTTTTGTAGAGTGACGTTTCTCCAGGCTATGGGTCACATTTTCCTGGTTCTTGGCATATCTAGTAAATCTTGATAGGGCGCTCGGCATTTCAGCGTCAATGCTGCATGTCTTGACTTTGTCACTGTCTTTTAGAGAGTGTTGGCCCAGCACGGTGGCTCGCGCCTGTAATCCCAGCACTTTGGGAGGCAGAGGCGGGTGGATCACCTGAAGTCAGTAGTTCAAGACCAGCCTGACCAACATGGTGAAACCCCGTCTCTACTAAAAATACAAAAATTAGCCAGGCATGGTGGCGCATGCCTGTAATCCCAGGTACTCGGGAGGCTGAGGTAGGAGAATCGCTTGAACCCGGGAGGTGGAGGTTGCAGTGAGCCAAGATTACGCCATTGCACTCCAGCCTGGGCAATGAGCGAAACTCTGTCACCAAAAAAAAGGAAAACTAATGCAACAAAGGGACGTGGAGAACAGAATGAGAAGGTCTAACATACGTCTAACTGAAGTCCAGAATGGCAAGAATAGGGAGAAAAAAGGAGAGAGAGAGTTGAGTGTCTTGGGGGACAGGCAGTTGACTTGTCAATCTGCTGAATCTTGTCATGATGCATTTTTGGCACTGCTGGGGGTGGGCATGATTCAGACCTCTGGCATCTCT
>NC_045439.1:163119872-163134345 GCF_002776525.5 Piliocolobus tephrosceles
GGGGTGGGCATGATTCAGACCTCTGGCATCTCTAGTGAACAGGTTTTTTTTTTTTTTTTTTAAGACAGTCTCACTCTGTCACCCAGACTGGAGTGCAGTCACGCATTCTCGGCTTACTGCAGCCTTGACCTCCTGGGTTCAAGGGATCCTCCCACCTCAGCCTCCTGAGTAGCTGGGACTACAGTCACCTGCCACCACGCCTGGCTAATTTTTGTAATTCTAGTAGAGGTGGAATTTCACCATGTTGGCCAGGCCGGTCTCAAACTCCTGACCTCAAGTAATCTGCCTGCTTTGGCCTCCCAAAGTGCTGGGATTACAGGTGTGAGCCACTGCCCAGCCTCAAGAGAGTTCCATTCTTCTTGCTGGTAGGAACTCAGAAGCCTCCTGGCCTTGTGTGAGTGCTGAGAATCATTGAGCTAACAGCTCCCTGGCACACGCACAGTTTAGTATTCAAGCAAAGGCTATGGGACGCCCATGTGGTTTCAGGAGCTGTTTCTGTTAAGCTCCCTCCTCTCTCATACTCCACCCTGCAAATCCCAGCTGCCTCAGCTTCCCAAAGTTCCAATTTGTCCCCTCTACCAAGCAGGAACTTCCAAGCTGTATTTGGACTGTTCCTCTCTGAACTTGGTCCAGAAAGTGCTTCCGGATGGAAAGCCAGGAAGATCGCAGGGCTCACCTCACTTGCTTCCCTCCCCTCTGCGAAAGCTCCGAGTCTGAAAACAGTTGATCCATAAGTTCTGTCCAGTTTTTCACTTAAGGAGAAAGAATAAATCTATACCCTGTTCCTCTATCATTCCAAAAAATTTTATTTTTTATTTAATTACTTTGAGACGAAATTTATTTATTTACTTATTTTGAGATGGAGTCTCACTCTGTCACCCAGGCTGGAGTGCAGGGGCGCAATCTCAGCTCACTGCAACCTCCGCCTCCTGGGTTCAAGCGATTCTCGTGCCTCGGCCTTTTGAGTAGCTGGGACTACAGGTGCATGCCACCATACCTGGCTAAAGAATTTTAAACGCAATATTTTACTATTCTCAACCTAAAGGCAAAAAATTGATAACAAATATTGAACTATATTTGGTAGGTTTGTGTTTTATGGTGGTAAAAATGAGCAATTCTTTCTTATTTTGAGATAAGGTCTTGCTTTGTCGCTCAGGCTGGAGTGCAGTGGCACAATCACGGCTCACTACAGCCTAGACCTCCCCAGGCTCAAGTGATTCTCTCATGTCAGCCTTCCAAGTAGCTGAGACTACAGGGGTGTGCTACCACACCCAGCTAATTTTAAAAATCTTTTTAGGCCGGGCGCGGTGGCTCAAGCCTGTAATCCCAGCACTTTGGGAGGCCGAGACGGGCGGATCACGAGGTCAGGAGATCGAGACCATCCTGGCTTAATATGGTGAAACCCCGTCTCTACTAAAAAATACAAAAAACTAGCCGGGCGAGGTGGCGGGCGCCTGTAGTCCCAGCTGCTCGGGAGGCTGAGGCAGGAGAATGGCGTAAACCCGGGAGGCAGAGCTTGCAGTGAGCCAAGATCCAGCCACTGTACTCCAGCCTGGGCGACAGAGCGAGACTCCGTCACAAAAAAAAAAAAAAAAAAAAAAAACCTTTTTATAGGCCAGGCGCAGTGGCTCAGTGGCTCACACCTGTGATCCAGCACTTGGGGAGGCTGAGGCAGGTGCATCACGAGGTTAGGAGATCGAGACCATCCTGGCTAACACGGTGAAGCCCCATCTCTATTAAAAATACAAAAAATTAGCCAGGCGTGGTGGCGGGCACCTGTAGTCCAGCTAATTGGGAAGCTGAGGCAGGGGAAACTGCTTGAATCCGGGAGGCAGAGCTTTCAGTGAGCCGAGATTGCGCCACTGCACTCCAGCCTGGGTGACACAGTGAGACTCCATCTCAAAAAAAAAAAATTTTTTTTTTGAGACGAGGTCTCTTTATGTTGCCTAGGCTGGTCTTGAACTCCTGGACTCAAGAGATCTTCCTGTCTTGGCCTCCCAAAGTGCTAGGATTACAGGTGTGAGCCATTGCACCCAGCCAGGATTAGCAATTCTGAAACTACTTCCTGTGTTTTCTGGAAAAGAGCAAATGAATCTAAGAATAATGAACGAAGGATTCTCAGTGTTTAAGGAAGTCAGAAAAAGGGAAAGAGAGAAGACTAGAATGAACTCTGCAGTGTTGAATTGGAATTGGAATTATCAGTATAAACTCACAGTTTTAATACGTAGGTAACTATATAGAAATAAACACGCACATTGATATGGCTGGCTGTGTCCCCACCCAAGTCTCATCTTGAATTGTAACTCCCACAATTCCCACGTCTCATGAGTGGGACCTGTTAGGAGGTAACTGAACAATGGGGGTGGGTCTTTCCCATGCTTTTCTCCTGAGAGTAAGTCTCACGAGATCTCATGGTGTTAAAAGGGGAGTTTCCCTGCACAAGCTCTCTCTCTTCTCTTATCTGCTGCCACGTGAGATGTCCCTCTCACCTTCTGCCATGACTGTGAGGCCTCCCCAGCCATGTGGAACCCTAAGTCCATTAAACCTCTTTCTTTTGTAAATTGACCAACCTCAGGTATGTCTTTATCGGCAGTGTGAAAATGGACTAATACACACGTACACGTTGTATTGCATCTCTGAAAACAATATGTTCGTCCAGGCGCGGAGGCTCACACGTGTAATCCCAGCACTTTGGGAGGCCAAGGCAGGCGGATCACCTGAGGTTGGGAGTTTGAGACCATCCTGGCTAACACGGAGAAACCCCGTCTCTACTAAAAATACAAAAAATTAGCCGGGTGTGGTGGCGGGTGCCTGTAATCCCAGCTACTCAGGAGGCTGAGACAGGAGAATCACTTGAACCTACTGGAGGTTGCAGTGAGCCGAGATCGCACCACTGCACTCCAGCCTGGGCGATGGAGTGAGACTCTGTCGAAAAAGATATGTTCAGTCCTCACTCCTAGTACCTCAGAATGCGAAATTTGCTGGAAAGAGGGTCACCACATATGTGCCTGGCTAAGACAAGGTGATACTGGAGTAGCAGGGTAGGTCCTTGACCCCATATGACTGAAGTCCTTGTGACAAGAGAAGAGACAGAGACACAAGGAAAGTGGCCAGTGAAGACAGAGAGGAGACTGAGTGATGCCACTGCAAGCCAAGAACACCCAGAACTGAGGTCAGCACCCGAAAAACAGCTCTACCCAGTGTCTCAGAGGGGCGTGGTCCTGCTGACACCGTGATTCAGACTTCGGCGCTCCAGAGCCGTAGGAGAACAGATTTCTATTCTTTAAGCCACCCTGCACGTGGCAGCCACAGGAACCTCGGACAGTCTACATGCGGAGATGTGCTCACTCCGACCACTGAGAGCACCTGGAAACAAGGACCCCCGAGAACAGTGAGCCCGGGCACACCCAGACTCGGTCTCTCAATGCCATTCTACACTAGAAGGAATCCTTGGAGAAGCGACAGGTTACAAGGACCGAGCAGGAAAAGTACAAGATGAGCCTGGAACACCTTGTGGTGCAGAAGGTTGGCGGTACAGAAAGAGTGGCAGAGACGGCCCCAGGAGACGGAAACCAACCAGGCGGCTCCACTGCCCAAACCACACCCACCCCAGCCTCAAAACTCCACAGTAACGGATAACCCGGAGTTCATACAAATAAGTAAATAATAAACAAATGCTACCACATACAGCAGAATTCCAGCTAGTATCTGCAGAGGGAATGAAGGAGTTGAAACTCAGCTGGACGCAGTGGCTCATACCTGTAACCCCAGCGCTTTGGGAAGCTGAGGCAGGCAGATCACCTCAGGTCAGGAGTTCGAGATCAGCCTGACCAACATAGTGAAACCCCGTCTCTATTAAAAATATAAAAATTAGCTGGGCATGGTGGCATGCACCTGCAGTCCCAGCTACTCGGGAGGCTGAGGCAGAAGAATCGCTTGAACTCAGGAGGCGGAGGCTGCAATGAGCCGAGATCACACCACTGCACTCCAACCTGGGCAACAGAGTAAGACTCTGTCTCGAAAACAGAAAAAAAAAAAAAAAAAACCCTCCCTGCTGTTCAACCACCAGTGTGAAGATAAGTGATTCGGGCAGGAATCATCAACAGATATTAAAATGACTGGGTCAAACTGTAATGAGGGAGTTTGTTTACACCATCTCAAATTATCTCCCTACAAATTATTTATAACTTTGAAACAGAAAAACGGCCACGTGGCAGTGGGGACACCTGGCAGCCACCACCTCACCCCAGGGACAGAAGTCACCACGAGCAGTGAGGGGGCAGTTGCGGCCTTGGGCTCCAGGTGCGCCCCGCTGAGGACCCGCCCTCCATCTATGGTCTTCCGGAAAAGAGGCCTAACTCTGGGCCCGGAAATACCCTTTTGCCAGCTTCTCTCCAGAGCTGCAGCACTGTCTCACGTTTATCCACTACACAGGTTACATTCCAGTCGCAGACAACCTAGGTCGCCTCCCAGAGCCACCGCGCATAGCTCACGAACCACAAGTTAGTCCGGGCAACAAGCCAAGTCCTGGCTTGCATCATGCAGCTCTCAGAAAACCCTCAGGCATGAGACTAAAATTCTGGGTAGCACGGTTTTGTGTGTCTTCTCAGGATTTGACATAGAACTTGGATACACAAAATCCTGTTTTAAAATGCCTTTCCCAGATAACACAGCTTTCCTGATTCCACCCAAGACTTGTGGGAAACGCAGACACCATGGCTTCTACCACCACTCATGGAAGGTGGAGGTTGCTGAGTAAACCGGAGCTCTTCTGCAGAAAATGCTCCTGTGACAAGCTAGGGTTCCCTGTGATTTGCACCTCAAGTGTCCCCAGGCCCCAGGGCCCCAGGAGGCTCAGGTCACTGCATGCTGACCTCTGCCCAACAGGTGTGGCCAGAGGCAGCAGCTCTGGGTCTCTTGGGGAAACAGGTGACACACACAAAGTTGGGTTCCAGATAAGATGGAACCAGCCTGCCTGTGTCCAGAGGCCCCCATGTGTCCAGGGGCCCCCTGCCGCCCACAGTGGGGACGAGTGCAGCTGCCTGGGTGTAAGGCCCCAGCAGACGGCTCTGAGCAGCCGCACGCACGGCACCGGGTGCACCGTGCTGATCTGCACACAGGAGCATTCCCGTCACCTCCCGGGGTGTGGGGAAGGAGGTAGCTGGCCGTCCCTCCCTGCTGCTGTGATGTATGTGGTACTGCAGGGGTGCAGACTCGGGGGATGGAGGGGCCAAGGGCCACCCGTGCCTCACTTTAGAGGACAAATACATTTTTACCAAGGAAACCTCTGGGGGCATTCACTCATTTTTTCCTCATCTATGTATCCATGATTTCTGATTTTTCTAGAATTTTGATACATGTGTAAGAATATTTTTTCAATTAATTCCAAGCATAAACATCTTTAAAAAACGTTGAGGAAAAGGGACACCGTAAAGGCAAGTTAAACAGAGATGGTGATCTTCACGGCTTGGTTTCCATGGACCATTCCCAGCCCGGCCTGGAGGCCCCTGAGCCGAGGAAACCAAGCCAGGTGCCGCCACCTGCAGCCGAGTGCATGCCCACGACCCTGGAGAACGGCCTCAGTGACGCAATGCACCTGGCCTGACCCACAGCCCCATAGGAAACGTGGCCCTGCACTCAGGGGTCCTGAACGGACGACAGCCATGGCAGGCAGGACTGGCCGCGGGGCAGCCGCTCCTCTCCTCTGCCATCAGAGCTCGGCATCCTGTCTCCCCAGACACAAAACTCTGGGCCTACGAGTCGGTAAGAATTCAGCCACATGTGGGCGGATGCAGAGATCCAGGGGCAACCACAAGCACTTATTTGTAAAAGTGCTCCCAACACACGCGTGTGCACACACGTGCACCACCTGCACTCCTCTGCCTCTGGGTGGAGCTCGGCGGCCAGGCACCTTGCTTGGTGCCCTAGACATCCCCCCGGGCTGCTGGTGTCTATGGGAAGGCATGGTGGGTGACACACACACGTCCCTGGCACGAGCTGACGCTGTGTAGGAGCTGAACTCAGTGCACAGAGAAGGAACCTCAGCCAGAATGGCCGCTGCCCGGTGTGTGGAGCCCAAGGCAGGGCTGTCTTGGGACTCAGGCCCTACCCTGAGGCTGAACCTCAGGATACTGCCAGCATCTGCCGTTTCACCACAATCACATCGCTTCACGTTGTCCATGGGCAGTGGGCGGGAGGGCGGCTCCCCACACCCCAACATCCCAGCACGGAAGCATGAGGAGTCACCCCACTTCCACCACCAGCAGACAGAAAGCCGGGAGACGCAGCCCATTCCAGCCCCAGGTGCAAAGCCACGACCGTCCACACGAGGGTGGGCCCGAGGCTGCCTGTGCACACGGAGGCCACCCGAGGGCCTGTGTGCTCTTCGTGTTGAGAAGTGATGGGGAGCGGGAAGAGCGGGGAGACAGGGACCTGGTGCCATGGAGGAAGGCTACGGGGACGGGGGTCCCTGAGCTCCTCCCGTGGGCGCCTGCGTGGCGGGCACACTCACCGGTTGGTAGAGCCGTTGTAGCAGTAGTTGGGCAGGAAGTCGTAGTTGAGCTCCCAGAAGACGTGCAGGGTGATCCTCCCGTAGGGCGCTGACACATTGTGGTTGGCCTCCCGGAACATGGCGTCGAAGCTGTCCAGCGTCAGGTACCGGCTCAGCAGCTTGTGTGTCATGCGGTTGATTTCCAACAGGCCATCCAGCTCCTGTGGGACCAAAGACGGGTGGGTGACAGAGCTGGTCCAGGCCGGAAGGAGGCGCTGAGTGGCCTCTGATCCCACCCAGGCCTCACAGTCCCAGCAAGCGTAGGCTCTGACAGGTGACATGAGCTTGCTTCTTGAAGGGCACCCCACCTTTTCGCAGTCACTCCCACTGGGCCACGCCTTTCTCCATGCAGTCACCTCCACGCCACCTACCCCTGCCGTCCAGCACCCTGTGAGGCAGTGCACGTGTGGCCTGCTACTGCCACCCTTCCCCCCATGCGCCCAGTGAGCCCGAGCCCCGCCCTGCAGCACAAGCCCAGCTGGTGGCTGCATATCCCTGGGCATTGGAGCTGAGCCAGCTTTCCCTGAGGTGCCTGGAGACACTGAAAGGCATGTGTGGGTGGCAGGGCAGGTGCGCTCGTTCTCACGGGCCTTGCAAGCCCTCACGTGTGCTGCTCTGGAGCTGGTCCAGGCTGCACTGTCCAGTGTGGCAGGTGGGGCCGGAGGACAGCTGCCACCACCTGAGGGGCGCTACCCGAGACACCAGATTTCGAAGACTGAGTAGGACGAAACAGACTAGCAAATATCCACCTCAATTATAACGCCATAGGAATGACGTGGTGAACTGATAATATATGGGGATACAGTGGATGAAGCACATTATGAAAAGTAACTTCGCCTATTTCCTTTTCTAATGTGACCATGGGAAAATTTCAAATTACGGATCTGACTTGCATTCTATTGCTATTGGACAGTCATGGCCTCGGTCAAAGCTTTGACTAATGATTTTACTCAAAATCTTATTTGGCCAATGCCAACAGAAACACCATGGCCTGTACCAAATTACACTCGCAAAAAAAGGCCGCTACAGGTCTCTGAGTCCCAACCCGTTTGCCTCCAACGGCGAACACGCAGAGCCCTGCTCCGCAGTGCAGAGATGCTCACAGGGACACGCACGGTGCCCACCAGCGCCCAGTGTCTGCCAGCCAAGGTCTGTTCTCCAGGAACGAACAATCCTCCGAGCCCTGGCACATTCATGACCATCTGTCTGCAGCCTTTATTCTCAGAAGGTCGATTTGACCGGTGACCAAACCCTCGATTCACACTTCCTTTCCTTGGCTCGGGCGAAGGTCCGAGGACAATCGGATTTTCCTTCCCTGCCTGCCCTGCTCAGACAGCCCAAGGACTTCTTCCTCATCTGGAAAGTCCAAAACTTTCCCTGCAATACCATTTTTAACATATTATTATTTTTTTTCTAATTTTCAACCAGTCTAAGATGCCGTATTTCTATTGACCAGTTTGGGTCGGTTTTACCGAGTACATGATGTATGCTTTTAATAGACACTTTCAAGGTGTCTTCTATTTTACCAACATTTTTTTTTTTTTTTGAGACGGAGTCTTGCTCTGCCGCCCAGGCTGGAGTGCAGTGGCCGGATCTCAGCTCACTGCAAGCTCCGCCTCCCGGGTTCACGCCATTCTCCTGCCTCAGCCTCCCGAGGTAGCTGGGACTACAGGCGCCCGCCTCGTCGTCCGGCTAGTTTTTTTGTATTTTTTAGTAGAGATGGGGTTTCACCGTATTAGCCAGGATGGTCTCGATCTCCTGACCTCGTGATCCACCCGTCTCGGCCTCCCAAAGTGATGGGATTACAGGCTTGAGCCACCGCGCCCGGCCTTACCAACATTTTCTTGAAGTAAACGCCAGTCAGCCCTGTTCCGCTGCTTTGGTTTTCTTCTTGAGGAACCCGTATGACAGGTACGTTGACTCTTCATCCTCCATCATGATGATCATTTGACAGCATCATTTCCTCTCAAATTTGCTTTAATTTCTTTTTGCTTTTAAAAATGTACCTCTTTTTTTTTTTTTTTGGCGATGGAGTCTCGCTCTGTCACCAAGGCTGGAGTGCAGAGACATGATCTCAGCTCACTGCAAGCTCTGTCTCCTGGGTTCACGCCATTCTCCTGCCTCAGCCTCCCGAGTAGCTGGGACTACAGGCGCCGCCACCACGTCCTGCTAATTTTTTGTTTTTGTTTTTAGTAGAGGCGGGGTTTCACCATGTTAGCCAGGATGGTCTCGATCTCCTGACCTTGTGATCCGCCCGCCTCGGCCTCCCAAAGTGCTGGGATTACAGGCGTGAGCCACCGCGCCTGGCCTTTATTCTTATTTCTAAGTCATCATCCATTGTGTTATCTCTGGTGTAGGTCTGCAGTTTTGAAATCTCTTTTTCTTTTCAATTTTTTTCATGAGTTTTCATCATTTCTCTTTTCAAAACTTTCTTTTTTCCTATAAGCTTATTTCTGGATTTTTTTTTTTTTTTTTTTTTAAAGACAGAGTCTTGCTTTGTCACCCAGGCTGGAGTGCAATGGCACAATCTTGGCTCACTGCAACCTCTGCCTCCTGAGTTCAAGCAATTCTCCTTCCTCAGCCTCCCAAGTAGCTGGGATTACAGGCGCCCACCACCACGCCTGGCTAATTTTTGTATTTTTAGTAGAGACAGGGTTTTACCATGTTGGCCAGCCTGGTCTTGAACTCCTGACCTCAGGCAATCCACCCACCTCGGCCTCCAAAAGTACTGGGATTACAGGTGTGAGCTATCGTGCCTAGCCTATTTCTGGATTTCTAAAAATTTTGATTTATGTTATTCTTTCACAGCAGCTACTACTTGCTTAATCTCTTTTAGCTGACGGTGAAAAACGAGGTTCCAGTCTGCACGGTCCATGGGTGTCTCTGGCGTGCCTCCGCTGCCTGCAGGGACAACGCTGTGCACTTCCATTTTCTTTTTTGCTGTAAAACATCTAAAGGGGATTGGACCATGATCCTTACCTGCGGCTCGTCTGGAAGTGAAATAAGCTCCCTCACGCTTCTGAAGAGGAAGAGGGGTTGGTCAGGGCCAACAGTAACAGCACTGGCTCAAGCCTTCTGAGACCTGCCTCTCAGGCTCCCCTCTGCCACGACCCTAAGCCCTTACAGCTTACATGCTATTCCCAGCAGCTTCTCCCACGGGCAGCTTTGTCTTCGGAGGGAATTTTGATTTATTCAATTCCAGAGTCAGCAGCATCAAACCCGATCTCACCTAAGGCATCTTTGAAGAGTTCTGAGTTATTCTCTGTAGGCCCTCAGCCGGGGCTCCTTGACTCCAATGGTGCCAGGTGGTGGGCAGCACAACCCATGTGTACTCAAATGGCTTGACCCACAGAAGTGCCAGTGTGGACTAGCAGACGGTGGTATCTCCAGGGCTGGCACAAACGACCAGCCTTTGGAAGCCTCATTTGGTCTGGATAAAGGGAAAAGCCCTAGGCCTACCCAATACAAGTCTAACTTCAATCATCATAAAAGAAATCACGGCTCCTCAACCAGTTCTCGGACCCAGAGCTCCTTGGGGGAAGGGGAGAAAGGACCTCATGTATTTTGTTAGAAAACGCATAGTGTAAACCCTCCCCTTGTTCCCCCAATGGAAACGGATGTGTGGCCATGGACCAATGACCGTGCACTGGAGAAGGGAAGACAACCAGCCCGCTCAGGCTCACTGCACACTAGCTCTGATCACATCCTAAAGATCCAAAGGCACCGAGGCCGAGGGTCCGAGTTGGGGGCGGTCAGGTGATCCACAGAGCTGTGGCTCGGGGGCCCGCTCACTGAGGTCCCCCTGTGGCTCCGGCCCTGGCTCCAGCATGTGCAGTTGGGTGGCACACCTCAGTGGCAGGTCGGTGTCTTCCGTCCACGTTAAGGTCTTTCTGCCATCTTCTCTTCAGACAACTCTTCCGTGATGCCGCGCTCTCTCTCACCTCCTCTAACACTCCCGTTACACGTTAGCTCTTTCCACTGTTTTCCACTTTCTTATGCTCTTTTCTGTTTCATCCATTTTTGCTTTTCTCTGTTCCCCAGTTCAGATGTTTTTAAGGCCTGTTTTCCTGTTCCTTAGTCTTGCCCCTTCCTGTGCTCAAATTCTGATAGAGACACAGGGAAAAACGGCAGACAGAGGCGGGTCTAACCTGCAGCTCCCACTCCGACGAACAGAGCAGCGAGTGAAGACTCACACTGCAAACTCTGGCTTCAAGGAGTTCCACAGGGACATACCAGGAAAGCCAGGAGAATCCACGGACCCTCTGAAGGAAGCGGCTTGCTCTGCAGGCTCCGGGAGGCAGCCGAAAAATGGCTGAGGGCCCAGAGAGGGCGAGGGGGGAACGCTGGCCCCGAACACACATCCTCACTGGGAAACCTGAAGGTCCAGGTAACAGGAGAAGGATTAGACCTTACCTGGAGCTGAGATGAACTGAGACAGCCGAGTGAAATGTAGGGGTAGAGGAATTAGCAGGAAGGGTCTTGTGGGCTCTCTTGGTCCCTAAAGAAGACGTTTCTTTTTTTTTCTTGACACGGAGTCTTGCTGTGTCTCCCAGGCTGGAGTGCAGTAGCGCGATCTTGGCTCACTGCAACCTCCGCCTCCTGGATTCAAGCAATTCTCCTGCCTCAGCTTCCCGAGTAGCTGGGAATACAGGTGCCCACCATCACGCCCAGCTAATTTTTATAGTTTTAGTAGAGATGGGGTTTCACTATGCTGGCCAAGGTGGTCTCGAACTCCTGAGCCCAAATGATCCACCCACCTCAGCCTCCCAAAGTGCTGGGATTACAGGCACGAGCCACCATACTGGTCAAAGTCAAACATTTTTATCTCCTAGCTCGTTAATACTAAAATGTAAACATGTTATTAAGCAGTGTGCTACCTTTTGCCATAGTTAACGATTCTTTTCGAGACTGGGGTTATGTGTTCGTTAAAATCGATTTAGCATTGTGAACATGAGTGTAGATGCTGCAAAAGAGGCTTGGCATAGGCCATGCTCAATGAGTGCATCTCTATTATCTATACAAGAACTGGACCTACCCTTAGTCCAATTTATCAATAGGGCAAAGTAAAATTACTTACAACTATGGAGGTCAAATCCTCACTTTCAAATCGTCCAATCGCCAGTTCCAGGGACTTACACACGGCTGCTGAGACACGCTGCGTGATCAGACGATTGAGGTCTATCGACCTGCCGAGGAGCTGGCGTACACAGGGAAGGACGGCAGGGAAAGAGTGGACATGAGCAGCTCAAAAACAACAAAAGCCTCCCCAGAGACCCTGGAGAAGCCGGTCTGTCAGTAACAACACCCTTTACAACCACGTTCAGGACCCGTTCGGGACCCGTCTCCCTGCAGATGCGGCAGCCTGTGTGTGTCTCTACAAGTGTTATGATGATAAGTAAGAGAAAATTATTCCCTATTTCAACATACTAGGAACATATTCATACTTAAGTGTTGTTCTGACAACATAAAAATATGACAAAGCCCTGGTGAAAAATGTCCAAAAACGTGCATGGTGATTATCGGCGTACAGAGAGTAGAATTAAGTGCAATTTTGTTTTACAGTTTTCCACATTTTGCTAGTTTTGTGTGTACGATGTAACATCACTTTTAACTATTTTTCTTTTTTTAATGTTTTGGGTACGCAGTAAGGGTACATATTTATGGGGTACATGACATGTTTTGATACAGGCATGCAATGTGTATCATTTTTTTAAAAGCTGTAAAAAATAAGCACCATATATCTTTAAATTCTTTCTGCTGGCCAGGAGAAAGTTTTCTCTGATGCTCTGAGCTGATGAGTGCTTCTCACCTTCATTCTTTTATTTATTTACTTTTATTTATTTTTTTTTTGAGATGGAGTCTCACTCTGTCGCCCAGGCTGGAGGGCAGTGGTGCGATCTCGGCTCACTGCAAGCTCCACCTCCCGGGTTCACACCATTCTCCTGCCTCAGCCTCCCAAGTCGCTGGGACTACAGGCACCCGCCACCACGCCTGGCTAATTTTTTGTATTTTTAGTAGAGACGGGGTTTCACTGTTAGCCAGGATGGTCTCGATCTCCTGACTTCGTGATCTGCCCGTCTTGGCCTCCCAAAGTGCTGGGATTACAGGCGTGAGCCACCACGCCCGGCCTTCATTCTTTTTAAGCTCTGGCTTTTGGGCTCCTGGAGAAGGGCTGACCGCTCCAGGCTATGCCTGCCCCAGGAGCCACAGGGCAGGTAAAGAATGCTACAGGTGTTCCCTGTGTGTGAGGTGACCCAGCAGAAAGGGCGTGTCTTTCAATGCCTAACAATTTATAAGGACATTCACAATCACAAGGCATGCTGATATCTAGTAAAATCTAGTTAGCTGTAAGAAATTTCAATTTTTTTTTCTTTTCTTTGTTTTTTGAGACGGCTCTGTCTCAAAAAACTCTGTCGCCCAGGCTGAAGTGCAGTGGTGCAATTTCAGCTCACTGCACCCTCCACCTCCCGGGTTCAGGTGATTCTCCTGCCTCAGCATCCCAGAGCAGCTGGGACTACAGGCGTGCACCACCACGCCCAGCTAATTTTTGTATTTTTAGTAGAGACAGGGTTTCGCCATGTTGGACAGGCTGGTCTCGAACTCCTGACCTCAGGTGATCTGCCCGCCTTGGCCTCCCAAAGTGTTGGGATTACAGGCATGAGCCACCGCACCCAGCTGAAAACTCAGTCTTTCCAACGCACACTCTACGTCTTCACCATGGCCCGGCCCCAGCTCACCTGCACATGCCTCTGCTTCAGCAGCGTTTCGTAGCGGTTAGATGGCGGAAGGTGGATCGTGGCTCCCTGATTCTTGCATTCTGATCGTAACCGTTTATCAAGAAGCAAACTAGTACAGAAAGAAGACAAAGTTTTTCATACACTACAAATTGTAATGGGAATGTCAGATCATATTATGAAACGTTTTGTATCAAAATCGCACACCAGATACTCACCTTCCTGCCATAACCTTATAATATGCAAATATCTGGTCTGCTAGCTTGTAAACAAATTGGTCAAAACATAGATTCACCTGAAGAAAAAGAAAGCACACGTTATAGTGTGATTCCCTAAAGCAAGATCAAATAACAAGGTGAAAAACAAAATGTTTCGTTAAGGCAACTGAGGCTTTTTTGTTTTTTTGAGATAAGAGTCCTGCTCTGTCACCCAGGCTGGGGTGCAGCGGTGCAATCTCGGCTCACTGCAAGCTCTGCCTCCCAGCTTCAAGTGAGTTTCCTGCCTCAGCCTCCTGAGTGGCTGGGATTACAGGTGCCCGGCACCATGCTGGGCTAATTTTTGTATTTTTAGTAGAGACAAGGTTTTACCATGTTGGTCAGGCTGGTCTTGAATTCGTGACCTCAGGTGATCCGCCTGCCTCGGCTTCCTAAAGTGCCATGATTGCAAGTGTGAGCCACTGCACCCGGCCTGAGGCTCTTATTAGGAAAAAGAAACTAGGCCAGGCGTGGTGGCTCACACCTGTAATCCCAGCACTTTGGAAGGCCGAGGTGGGCAAATCACTTAAGGTCAGGAGTTCACCAGCCAGCCAACATGGCAAAACCCAATCTCTACTAAAAATACAAAAAATTAGCCTGGTGTGGTGGCACACACCTGTGGTCCCAGCTACTAGGGAGGCTAAGCACGAGAATCGCTTGAACTGGAGAAGCGGAGGTTACAGTGACCCAGATCGCACCACCGCACTCCAGCCTGGACTACAGAGCGAGACTCCACCTCAAAAAAAGAAAAAGAAACTAATCTTCCTGTCCAACAACAGCACACTAAATAAGCTGCGGTGTGGCCAGGAGTGACTATCACACAGCCACAGAAAACCAGGCTAGAGCCAATCTTACTGAGGGAGAAAAATATTCCTATTCTCTGAAATGCAAGAGAATCAACAAGTCTCTCTTCACCGTGCGCAGGGACCACAAGG
>NC_045439.1:163134355-163222865 GCF_002776525.5 Piliocolobus tephrosceles
GACCACAAGGCGCTACTGCGCACTGCACGAGGGTCCCTGCCTGGGACAGCTCCACCTACTGTGCACTCCAGGAGACACCACTGAGGGCCGCCCCCGGGCCTTCCCTGGAGCAAAGCGGCTGTTCTGGGTGTGAAATTGGTCAGGAGACACCCCCAAAAAACCCTTACGTGCAGATGGGACTAGCACTACCTCCTGGAACTGTGAGGAGAACACCCGTGCTTGGTGGCAAGCGGGACCCAGGACCTAGGGTGCACGGCAGACAGGGTCAAGAAGGCCATCTGCCCTCCTCCCATCCTGCAGGGCTGGGGACCTGTGGCATCTCCCTGAAGCACCATTTTCAGGTGGTCTTTGTGAGAAGGCAGAGGCGGCGACGTGGAGCATAAGGTTCATCTCCTTATACGTGCATACACTAACCTGAGAACTCCACCTGTGGGAATTTGTCGTATAGAAGTCATGCGATACAAATAAAAACGTGCCAGGGAGTGCAGCGGAGTGCTATTTATAAAATCTAACACCAAAAAAGTAGAGAAATCAAACAGGAGTTGCTTCAGTGCAAAGATCATAACCGAAAACAGATAAGGACGCAGACACCGCAGTGACACGCAGTCAAGTGAAAAAGCACATCCCGCACGGAGCGCGGGAGCAGATCCACAGAGGAAGGGCTCGCTCCCAGATGCTTGCTTCTCGGTTTACGTTGTCTTATGTTTTAAGGAAAGTCTAATACTTGGAAGAAAAAATGAGAAAGGAGATTTAATTGACAGAAATGAACAGAAACGGAGCTGCATGGGCCTTACCTCGGCCTCGATTTCGTCGTAGAGGAACTGCTTGTTGAACCTGGTGAGTGCATAGTGGGCGCTGTCATTGTACAGGTCCAGGGAGTAGAGCACATACCTGCAGAGGACACAGCAGTCACCAGCAGCCTCCACCCCGCACTCGCAGCTCCGACGGCCTCCCCCCACCTCAGAAACTCAACTCCACTTTTCACCTCTCGCGTAAGGAAAAACAATTTTCACTCCAAACATCACACAGTACTCCTGTGAAAGCCCCTGGTGGCTGCGCCTGAGGTGGCTGCCACACCCACCCACCAGGCTGTGAGAACACCTGGGGACAGCACACACCCAACTCAAGGCCACACACGGTCAAGGGCCTCCACCTGCCTGCATCTTCTCACTTAGCAGACTTTAAAATATTTCACTACAAGTACATAGCGTTTCTTTTCTAACAACAAGAAAATTGAGCTTTTATTTCAAGAAAGAACTCCAAGGGCCAGGCTTGGTGGCTCACGGCTGTAATCCCAGCACTTTGTGGAGCTGAGGTGTGCAGATCACGAGGTCAGGAGATCGAGACCAGGTGGGCAATACGGCAAGACACTGTCTCTAACAAAACTACAAAAAACTATCTGGGTGTGATGGTGCATGCCTGTAGTCCCAGCTACTTGGGAGGCTGAGCGTAGAAGGATCACTTGAGCCTGAGAGGTCGAGGCTGCAAGGAACTGAGATCATGCCACTGCACTCTAGCCTGCGTGACAGAGTGAGACCCTATCCAAAAAAAAAAAGATAGAGAATGAACTCCAGCACTTTAGGTGGACCAGGCAGGAAGGTAACATGAGGCCAGGAGTTTTGAGACCAGGCTGGACAACACTGCAAGACCCCATCTCCACGAAACACAAAACAATTAGCCAGGTGTGATGGTGCACGCCTGTAGTCCCAGCTACTCAGGAGGCTGAGGCAGGAGGATCGCCTGAGCCTGGAAGGTTGAAGCTGCAGTGAGCTGTCTTCGCACCACTGCACTCCAGCCTTGGCAATAAAGCAAGACCTTGTCTCTGTTGGGAGCGGGGAGGGGGACAAATGAACTGACTGGAAAAGAACAAAGGTGGTCGGGCGTGGTGGCTCATGCCTGTAATCCCAGCACTTTGGGAGGCCGAGGTGGGCAGATCACTTGAGGTCGGGAGTTTGAGACCAGCCTGGCCAACATGATGAAACTCATCTCTACTAAAAATACAAAAATTAGCCAGGTGTGGTGGCTCATGCCTGTAGTCCTAGTTACTTGGGATGCTGAGGCTGAAGAATTGCTTGAACCTGGGAGGCGGAGGTTGTAGTGAACTGCACTCCAGCCTGGGCAACAGAGCAAGGCTTTGCCTCAAAAAAAAGAAAAAAGAAAAAACTACACCGACGGAAATACATAGATAGCATTAAACATTTTTTTTTTTTTTTTTTTGAGACGGAGTCTTGCTGTGTCTCCTGGGCTGGAGTGCAGTGGCCGGATCTCAGCTCACTGCAAGCTCCGCCTCCCGGGTTCACGCCATTCTCCTGCCTCAGCCTCCGGAGTAGCTGGGACTACAGGCGCCGCCACCTCGCCCGGGTAGTTTTTTGTATTTTTAGTAGAGACGGGGTTTCACCGTGTTAGCCAGGATGGTCTCGATCTCCTGACCTCATGATCCGCCCGTCTTGGCCTCCCAAAGTGCTGGGATTACAGGCTTGAGCCACCGCGCCCGGCCAGATAGCATTAAACATTTGAAAACAAAACCGAAGGTGAAGATCCCGGATCCCACAGCTGACCAGGAGCACGTCCAGCATGGGCCCATGGTTGAAGGCCTGTCTCCCACTGCCTCTATCTGGACAAAGGCCATGGCCAGGGGCAAGGAGGCGCATGCCTGAAGGAGGCCTCTGAGCTGGTTCCAGCTCTTCACGCCACCCCAATGCTGTGGAACGAGCCATCAGAGACTCTGCCCACACAGATGGCATGGCCATGCCACAGCCACAGAGAGTGGAAGGTGACTGTCCTCACCATCTCCTGGGCACCACGAGGGATGTGTGAGGACTGACGCACGAGGAACTCAGGGGCTTCCCACTCATGGTGCTCAGAAGACGGACCCGCTGGGCAGCTCCCCAGTCGCCCACCATGAGACACACCCTTTTCCAAACACTTTCCCTTCCATGGACTTCATATTTTGAAAGACTGACCCTTCCATCTAGGTCCAGAGTCCTGACCCCCAAAACAAAGCTGTTCCATCAATACCTCCTTTCCCCACTTCATCTGGGTCAGAGGCTGTCACACACGAGGCCGGCCACAGGACCCCCACATGGCTGCTCCCGGGCATGGCCACCTCACAGGGCCTGCACTACAAAGGCCTGGGGAAGGTCCAGGTTCATCCATCTCCCTGGTCCAGGCCGAGTCCCCGGGTCCCAGCCAACACCCATGCAAAGGACGAACGTGACTGGTTCTAGTGCCTGAGCTCTCAATTCCAGTCTGACGCCAAGAAACTGGTTAGTTACTTGTATTAATCTCTAAAGCTTTACCCCAGGAAACATGACCTTTTTTTTTTTTTGGAGACAAGGTCTTGCTACGTGGCCAGGCTAGAATGCAGTGGTGCAATCCATAGCTCACTGCAGCCACAAACTTCCGTGGTAAAGGAATCCTCCCGCAACAGCCAGCACACCAGGATAAGTTTTCTCAATTTTTTTTTTTTTTTTTGGGAGGGAGTCTTGCTCTGTCACCAGGCTGGAGTGCAGTGGTGCGATCTCGGCTCACTGCAAGCTCCGCCTCCCGGGTTCACGCCATTCTGCTGTCTCAGCCTCCCGAGCAGCTGGGACTACAGGCGCCCGCCGCCACGCCCGGCTAGTTTTTTTGTATTTTTAGTACAAAACACGGGGTTTCACCGTGTGAGCCAGGATGGTCTCGATCTCCTGCCCTCATGATCTGCCTGCCTCGGCCTCCCAAAGTGCTGGGATTACAGGTGTGAGCCACCGTGCCCGGTCTTCCTATTTTTGTAGAGATTGGGGTCTTGCTATTTTGCGCAGGCCCAGAAACGTGATTTCAAATGAAACAGTCCCGTCCTCCTCCACCTCTTTTGAAACCCCTGGTCACCACACGTAAAGGCTGGAGACCGGCCCACAGGACACGCACTCCATCATGGACGCCTCCTTGGTCTCCAGGATGTGGTCCGTCAGGATCCAGGGCATTGACATCTCAATGGGGAACTGGATCCTCCTGCCCATGGTCAGCTCCAGGAAGAACTCTCGGAACCACAGCTGCGAAAGGTCACAGCACTGCTGCAGCGTTTCTGGGAGGGTTCAAACACCACCACGTTATATCCCGCAAGCAAAAAAAAAAAACCTTTAGCAGAGATGACACAAGGGGCTATGTGTTGGGTGCCTGCTCCTTCTCACTCAGCCCCAAGCCATGCAGCATGGACATGAGTGGGGAGGGGTCACCGGGGCCTTGCACTAGGGACAGGACCAGCTGGGCATGGCTGCAGGTAAAGCCACCTCATCAACCCTGTTAGCCCTTCAATGGGATCCAGGAGAAAGTGTCTTTTTTTTTTTTTTTAGACAGAGTCTCTCTCACTCTGTCACCCAGGCTGGAGGGCAATGGCATGATCATAGCTCACTGCAGCCTTCAACTCCTGGGCTCAAGCCATCCTCCTGCCTCAGCCTCCAGAGTAGCTGAGAACACAGGCACGTGCCACCAAACCTAGCTGATTTTTGTATTTTTTTGTAGGGATGGGGATATCATCATGTTGCCCAGGGTGGTCTCAAACTCCCGGCTTCAAGTGATTCTCCTGCCTTGGCTTTCCAAAGGGTTAGGATTAACAGGTGTGAACCACTGTGTTTTACCTAAAAATGCTCTTTTCAAAAGGAGACATAAAAACAGGACTTCTGGCTGGGCACAGTGGCTCATGCCAGTAAACCTAGCACTTTGGGAGGCTGAGGCGGGTGGATCACAAGGTCAGGAGATCGAGACCAGCCTGGCCAACATGGTGAAACCCCGTCTCTACCAAAAATACAAAATTAGCTGGGCGCAGTGGCGGGCGCCTGTAATCCCAGATACTCGGGAGGCTGAGGGAGGAGAATCTCTTGAACCTGGGAGGCAGAGGTTGCAATGAGCTGAGACCGCCCCACTGTACTCTAGCCTGGGCGACAGAGCAAGACTTCATCTCAAAAAACAAAAAAACAAAAAACGAAACAAAAAAACAAACAGGACTTCTTTACTTTTGCTTAGGATAAAAACCAATGTCCAGGCTGCAGCATTAGAGGCACCCTCAGGGAGGTCTGGCTAATACAAAAATGAGACAGATTAGAAGAGCCCATGCTTGAACTCCATCCTTTCATGGAGTTAACAGCAAAAATGGTACGATTTCCTCCAATACCTGCAGCACCCTAGCCAGGACAGCAGGGTTCCTGTTCTGAGCAAGAGGTGGACACGGACGACTCGATGAGGACACGGGGCAGACACACGGAGGGCAGAGAGCGCACCCACCGGTGGCCAGTCAAGGTGGCCGGGCGTCACCCAGGATGGGCTTGCCTGGCACAGGGCACCTGCTACCTTCTCCCACGTCACGGACTGCGGGGGCCATTTCTGGTATTTATCAACGCCTGTGTCTCAACTCAGGCACCAGATTACATTTGCCTGTGTTTCTGACTCCGCACGGGTTGAAAAGATTTTCTGTTCATGTCGCAGGGCCAGCCCAGGCTCCTCAGCTCATACCCTTGTAGGGGCCACGCCCTGTGAAGCGAGCTCAGGCCAGGGACGTGCAGCTGCCGCCAGAGAGGGCAGGACGAGTCACCGTCTGGGTGCACCAAGGGACGGGGCGGGGGTGGTCAGGCAGGCGGAAGCACTAGACGGTGTTAGTGGTGTTAGGACATGCCGGGCCGGATGCTGGTCAGCAGTATCTCTTACCACTGAAATTTATCAAGTGAGTGTAGAAGAATGACTCTCGATGAAATTTTTCTATGTCCAATATGGTAGGCCCCTCAAGGCTACTTCTCAAGGTTTTCTTGGAACCACTTTTGTCTGCAATGAGGGACTCTAGCATGGTTCTCACCATGTAAAGCTGGATTATCCAAGGAAACATTTGTGGGGGAGAAAATATACACGGTACATTAGTTACACCAAACTCAGAAAGCCCACAAGAGAAGGACTGCTCTGCTATGCCCTGGCCGGGAGGGCCCCGCACCAGCTCCCCGAGGGGTCCAGGCGCCTGTCTACGCGGCCACGTTGCTGCTGCTTCGGGGAAAGAACAGCTCGCCGCAGAGCCGCTCGCCTCCGTGCCACAAACGTCAAGAGAAACAAATGATGTCTTACCACCAAAGGTTAAAAGGGGTAGGTAGGTGCACGACTGCCTCAGAAACGTGTTAACCGCATGCAAGAGCCTCTCCATGCCCAGAGACTTGAGCTGCCTGAGCAGCTCGGCAGAGCCCAAGGACTCAGCCATGGTGCGCACCAGGTAGAGCTAGACACGGACAGACAGGAGGGAGAGGCAGGAGAGAGACGTTAGTCACGCGACACACGCACCCCAGGCAGGAACATGGGACGCACGCAGAGGGAGGCAGGGAGGCAGGGAGGGTGGCCGGCACCACGCACAGGCCGAGGGCCGTCCCCCTGACCCTCCTGCAGAGCCAGCAGCGTGCACTGCTGGTGACTTTCCGGAAGAGTGGCAGAAGAGATTAAAAGCCTCCAGCAGGGATGAGGGAGAACACCAGCCCCAGGACGGAGGACAGACGCAGCGGTGCGGATTAAACCAGGTGCGAAAGTCGTGAGAAGCACCTCGGGGAGGCCTGAACACACCAGGAGACAGGACAGTGGGCAGCTCAGGACCACGACAAGAGGGCACGCAAGCAGCACCTCAGTTTCCCACGCCCCATCTGTAGGAGGGTCATTTGCAGACCCAACGTAAAGATTATAGACATTCAAACACCCATCAAGAAACACAGAATGAATACGGACACATGGACGTGTGCCCACGTTTTTGGGATGGGAGTTGAAATGGAGTCAGAATCCTTCTTAGTGCACGTGACACATCTGACAATCAAGACACGACTCGCTCACGCTCGCGACTCACTTAGGTAGGAAACAGAGAAGCAGCAGAAACCACAGGCGCGCGCCGCTTTCCCTGCCTGAGCGGGCAGCGGGGACCTCAGTTAACCCCTGCCTCACCAGCCCCACCCACTCGCAGCTCAGGGTGGGTCCCCAGGGAGAGAGCGCAGGCGGGGCTCAAGGGGCGAGAACCTGGGTGCTGGAGGGTCCCACGGCGCGGCGCGGCACTTTTATGTCGAAGCCGCTCTTAGGGTCCTTCTCGCCCCGCAAGGCTGGGTCATTGAAGGGCTCGTGCCCCGTCTCCCAGTCGCACACGGTCTTCCTGATGGCCTGCAGGACACTGAACACCCCACCAAGTGATCAGCAAGGCCCGGAGGCCAAGACCCCAAGCCTCACAATCACACCATCTCCTTGCCCAACTACCAGGCTCTCAGAACAGCCCCCATGAAAATACAAATTACTCCGGGGGCCATGGAGGGATGTGGTAATGGACCGGCCCAACAGGAAAGTTTAAAAGGAGCCTGCCTTCTGGAGAATGTCACTACTCCCAGAAGACTGCCCTGAGCTGCAGTTCGCATGTGTTAGCCCAGGGCAGCAGTGAGGTGGCTCTGAGTCACGCTGTGGGCAGGGAGAGGGCAGAACACAGCCTCTGGCCGGAGCAGAGCTGGGTCCCACCTGCCTGCAGCTGGCTGTCCCCAGTAAGCAACAGGGACATGAAGTCACCCACATGGCCGGAGCCTGGGCATGTCTCTCGACTGGTTTGGAACAGCCTCATTAGCAACAGGGCTCCACCGTGCAGAGACCCCCACAGGCACTGTGAGCCTGGGATAAATGCACCTGGTCCCGGGGTCCTCGGACTCCCCAGACACTCTGCAGTTGACTTACTGTCCGTTGTTGGGTTAATCATTGGACCAGTGCATTACTTTTAGAGGTCATTCCCCAAGAGGGCATCTGGAGGTTGAAGATAAATGTATTGAAATCATTTTTGAGAATTTAACGCTCCTGTTGTTCGAACCCGAGTTCATCCGAGGACGTGTGGGCACAGCGGGCACAGGGCGTGGGGAAGGCTGACCTCTGGATGACATTCTTCTTCTTCTTGATGGCCTGCCGCAGCGGCTCCCGGAGGGTCACCTGGGAGAAGTCCTGCAGTGCAGCATAGACGGTATGCCGGATGGCGTGGTTGAACACGCTCTCCATCCTGCCCATCAGCACCTGCAGGCCTTTGATCATGGCGATCACCTGCGGGGGACACGGCAACAGGGACGGCCTTCTGAGGGCGGCACCAAGCCTCCTCTGCCTGGCATATGCCAGGGGCTGCTCCTCCTCGCCCACGGCACCTCTCCTACGCCCTCCCGCGTTCCTGCCCTGCAGCTGCCCTGCCCCAAAACGTCTTCTCCAAAGTCGTAGTCAAGGGAACTGTGCCAGCATCTGACTCCCAATCAGACCGTGAGCCCCTGGAGGACAGGGATGCATCTGACTCGAAACACGCATCCACCCTGGCACACCCTCCTGTGATGGAATTCAAATGGGAAAGAAGAAAAAGACTCAGGAAAGCAGGCACAATATTAACTAGAAAAATAAGTTAGAAGAGGTTGTAGCCCAAATCCCATATTGTTCACAACAAAGGCACACTGAATTACCATTCACAGAAAAAGCCTGGAAGACTTTGATGGAACATAATTACATGACAAAGAGCTTCCAAAGTAATTCCTGGGACAGAAAAATGGTGCCAGGGCTCATTATTTCCCTGTTTCCAGACAGTAATTTTGTAATTACACTGTGCTTTATTACTTTCTGAATAAACAATTGAAGGGCACAAACCAAGAATGACTTTTACAATTGCATGAGCTTTTTTTTGTTTTGAGATGGAGTCTCGCTCTGCCGCCCAGGCTGGAGTGCAGTGGCTGGATCTCAGCTCACTGCAAGCTCTGCCTCCCGGGTTTATGCCATTTTCCTGCCTCAGCCTCCCGAGTAGAGGGCTGGGACTACAGGCGCCCACCACCTCACCCGGCTAGTTTTTTGTATTTTTTTTAGTAGAGACGAGGTTTCACTGTGTTAGCCAGGATGGTCTCGATCTCTGGACCTCGTGATCCGCCCGTCTTGGCCTCCCAAAGTGCTGGGATTACAGACTTGAGCCACCGCGCCCGGCCTGCATGAGCTTTCTTACTGCTTTTGCAGTTTATAAATATCTATACAGCCAACTTCACGATAGCTATGTGAGACCCAGAAATCTCTCTGAAAGCAGCAAGTGAGGCAGAGCAAGACACACTTACCACAAGTCCACCCTGCCGTGTGGACGCCTGACGTATAAGACACCAAAGCAGAACATCTAATAGCATCAGAGAAACATAATTCTTCTTTTTAGTTTTTAACTAGAATGCTGTACCTAAGACTAATACATCTGGTAAAATCTTAAAAACCCTTCTTCAGCCAGGCACGGTGGCTCACACCTACAATTCTAGCACTTTGGGAGGCTGAGGTGGGAGAATCACTTGAGACCAGAGTTCAAGATCAGCCTGAACAAAATGGCCAGACCCTATCTCTACAAAAAATTTAAAAATTAGCCAGGTGTGGTGGCATGAACCTGCAGCCCCAGCTACTCAGGCGGCTGAGCTGGGAGGATCACTTGAGCCTAGGAGTTTGAGGCTGCAGTGAGCCATGACGATGCCACTGCACTCCAGCCTGGGTGACAGAGCGAGACGCTGTCTCAAAACAAAACAAAAACCCTACTTCAGCATCTGAAAATGCTCTTCAGTCTACAGTAATCATTTCAAAAGGTTTTTTTTTTTTTTTTTAAGTTTTTGACAGATTCCTTTTTTGAGACAGGGTCTCGTTCTGTCGCCTAGGCTGGAGTGCAGTGGCATGATCACAGTTCACTGCAGCCTTGACCTCCCAGGATCAATTGATCCTCCTGCCTCAGCCTTCTGGGTAACCAGGACTACAGGCAGGCGCCACCATGCTTGGCTAAGCGTATTCTTACTCTTATTAAATCTGTTGGTTTGAAGTTCGCTTACCAAGAAGACAAATGTGTTTCCCCAAGACTTCGCACAGTCTCCCTCCATCACTTTCTGGGTTTTATTCACCCCTTTTGTGTTCCTCACTATGGCTTTATAAACAGCCTGATTCATGGGTAAATGTAGACGTGTCCGACAAGTACATGAAACATGACTTATGTGATTTTGGTGCTTTTCTTTTTCATAAAATTTTCAGGTGGAAAAGTTGACAGTCTGTTTTTAATTTACCCTTCAATAATGTAAAGAATTTCCAGGCCCGGCGCGGTGGCTCAAGCCTGTAATCCCAGCACTTTGGGAGGCCGAGACGGGCGGATCACGAGGTCAGGAGTTTGAGACCATCCTGGCTAACACGGTGAAACCCCGTCTCTACTGAAAAATACAAAAAGCTAGCCAGGCGAGGTGGCGGGCGCCTGTAGTCCTAGCTACTCGGGAGGCTGAGGCAGGAGAATGGCGTAAACCTGTGAGGCGGAGCTTGCAGTGAGCTGAGATCCGGCCACTGCACTCCAGCCCGGGCGACAGAGCAAGACTCCGTCTCAAAAAAAAAAAAAAAAAAGAAAAGAATTTCCAAATAGACTATTTTCATGTAAGACTCATGGCCTATATGCAGTTAAAATAATGAAAATTTTAGAAAGGGAAAAGTCTGGAAGAAAACGCACTCAGCTGCTCAGCGCCATCTCTGTGATTGCACCGCAGGCACTGGGCCTTCCTAATGCCACGCCTATGTTTTCAGCGTGCTTACTTTGGAAAATTGTTTGATGATTTTATGTTGCTTTTCTAATCAACAAAAAAGAAAAAAAGAAAAGTTCTATTTAAAAAATCAAACGAGGAAAAACCCATTTTAAGTGAACATGACAATACTACATATTCACGCTTACAGGAAGAAGGAAAAGGCAAGTTAACAGTAAACTGGGAGCTTTAGATGCCTGCATTAGAAAAGTAAAAAGGATAAAAATCATAATACTTACCAAACATTCATCACAAATTACAAACACCAAAATAAACTCCCCCCAAAATAGAAGGAAAAGAACTAAAAGCACCTGGATGCGGTTGTTCACGCTTGTAATCCCAGCACTTTGGGAGGCCAAGGTGGGCAGATCATGAGGTCAGTGGTTTAAGACCAGCCTGGCCAATATGGTGAAACCCGATCTCTACTGAAAATATAAAAATTAGCTGGGTGTGGTGCTGCACGCCTGTAGTCCCAGCTACTTGGGAGGCTGAGGCAGGAGAACTGCTTGAACCTGGGAGGTGGAGCTTGCAGTGAGCCAAGATGGTGCCACTGCACTTCAGCCTGGGTGACAGAACAAGACTGTCTCAAAATAAGTAAGTAAGTAAGTAAGTAAATAAATAAATAAATAAATGCAACAGTTAATGAAACAGAAAACAAGCATATAATCAAGGGTGATCAACAAAGACAAAGCTGTTCAGTAAATGAATAATAAAAAATAAAGCTAAAAATAAATGCCCAGCAAGAATAACAAAGAAAAAAGACAGAAGCAGGCCAGGCACGGTGGCTCACTCCTGTAATCCCAGCACTTTGGGAGGCTGACGAAGGCGGATCACGAGGTCAGGAGTTCGAGACCAGACAGGCCAATAAGGTGAAACCCCGTATCCACTAAAAATACAAAAATTAGCCAGAAGTAGCTTGAACCCGGGAGGTGGAGATTGCAGTAAGCTAAGATTGTGTGAGATTCTGTCTCAAAAAAAAAAAAAAAAAAGTCAGAAGCACAAATTACCAGCATTAAGAATGAAAAAGGGAACATTAGCAGTTTATAGACAGATTAAGAGACTATGAGAAAATACTCATAGACAGAGGACAGAGTCAATAGGATAGAATTAAGAGTCCAGAAGTTAACTCACAATTGATTTTCAATCGGGTGCCAAAACAATTCGATGGGGAAAGACCATCTTTTCAACAAACAGTACTGACAACTGGATATGCACATGCGAGAGAATCCAGGTGGACCCGCGAGCAGGAAAGGGTTAATTCAGCAGGCTGGGGAGTGAAACTCTGCACATCCCCAAGAAAGGCCTGTCTTCAGGACTGACTGAGGCCATCCCAGGAACCAGCTCTGAACCTTGGGAGTGTCCTGCCTAGAGAGTATGTTTTTGTGTGCCTGGGACCCAGAGCCTACTGCTGTACCACTCTGACCAGTCTCTGCTAACAAGGTGACTACTGGTGACCTCCTGTGTGTGTTTTGAGGGCCTAGAGTCTGAGTAGCCAAGGTCAGCCACATGACTGGCCCCCAGTAAAAACCCAGGATCCCAAGGCTCTGGGGAGCTGCCCTGGTGAGCCACACTTTGCGTGTGCTGTCACACATCATCACTGGGAGAAATAAGCGCGTCCCGTGCAATTCCACTAGCACAACTACAAGTTTACACCTGGCTTCTCTGGACTCCACCCTTGTGCCTGTTCCCTTTGCTGATCTGACTCTGTCTTTCGGCTGCAAGGAGTCATAACCTTCAGTGCAACAACTACCAAGCCCTGAGAGTCCTCCCAGCCAGTCGGGGGGATGGAGGGCGGTCTGCAGGGCTCCTGACACAACCTGTCACACATTGTATAAAAATCCACTCAAAGTGGAAAATACATTTCAATTAGGAGCTAAAACTAAAAACTTTTAGAAGAGGCTGGGCGCAGTGGCTCACGCCTATAATCCTACCACTTTGGGAGGCAAAGATAGGCTGATCACCTGAGGTGAAGGGTTCAGGACCAGCCTGGCCAACATGGTGAAACCCTGTCTCTACTAAAAATGCAAAATTTAGCTGGGTGTGGTGACACACGCCTGTAATCCCAGCTACTTGGGAGGCTGAAGCAGGAGAATCGCTTGAACCGGGGAGGCAGAGGTTGCAGTGAGCTGAGATCACGCCACTGCACTCCAGCCTGGGTGACAGAGCAAGACTCTGTCTCAAAAAAAAAAAAAAAGAAAAAGACTTTTAGAAGGAAACACAGGAGTAAATCATGAGCTGGGTTACCCACTGGTTTCTTACATATGATGCCAAAAGCATAAGCAACGTAAGAAAAACAGATAAATCAGGCCGGGCGTGGTGGCTCAAGCCTGTAATCCCAGCACTTTGGGAGGCCGAGACGGGCGGATCACAAGGTCAGGAGATCGAGACCATCCTGGCTAACACAGTGAAACCCCATCTCTACTAAAAAATACAAAAAAAAAAAAAACTAGCCGGGCGAGGTGGCAGGCGCCTGTAGTCCCAGCTACTTGGGAGGCTGAGGCAGGAGAATGGCGTGAACCTGGGAGGCGGAGCTTGCAGTGAGCTGAGATCCGGCCACTGCACTCCAGCCTGGGTGACAGAGCGAGACTCCATCTCAAAAAAAAAAAAAAAAAAAAAAAAAGACTTTAGAAGGAAACACAGGAGTAAATCACGACCTGGGTTACACACTGGTTTCTTACATATGATGCCAAAAGCATAAGCAACATAAGAAAAACAGATAAATCAGACATAATCAAAATCAAAACCTTTTGTGTCTCAAAAGACTCCATTAAGAATCTAAAAGGACAACCATAGAATGGGAGAAGATACTGAAAATCCCATGGTTGTAAGGAGCTGATATTTAGAATGTATAAGGAACTCTTACAACTCAATAATAAAAAAGATAACCTAATTAAAAATGAGCAAAGGATCTGAATAGACATTTCTCCAAATAATGCACACAAACGGCCAACAAGCACATAAAGAGATGTTTAACATCCTTGTTAGAAAAATGCAAATCAAAAGTGCAATGAAATGAAATACCACCTCATACCCACTAGGATGGCTAGAATCAAAAAGACATATGGTAACAAGTTTGGTGTGGATGTGGGGAAACTGGAACCCTCACACACTGCTGGTAAGAAGGAGAAATGGTGCTGCCACTATCTGGTAGTTCTGCAAAAGCCAAATGTGCTGTTATGATCCAGTAATTGCATTTCTAGCTATACAATCCAAAGAAATGAAAACCAGCATCTACACAAAAACTCGTACATGAAAGGCCACAGAGGCTGGGCATGGTGGCTCACCTCTAATCCCGGCACTTTGGGAAGTCAAAGCAGGAGGATCACTTGAGTTCAGGAGTTCAAGACCAGACTGGGCAACATAGTGAGATCCCATTTCCACAAAAAATTTAAAAATTAGTCGGGCATGGTGGTATGTGCCTGTGGTCCTTGCTACTTGGGAGGCTGTAGAGGGAGGACTGCCTGAGCCCAGGAGATTGAGGCTGCAGTTAAGCCATAATCCTGCCACTGCACTCCAGCTGGGTGAGAGTGAGACCTTGTCTCAAAAAAAAACAGGAAGAAGTAGTTCTCAACAACTTTATTAATAATAGCAAAAAGGTAGAAATAACCCAAATGTCTATCATCTGATGGATGGATAAATACAAAGTAATATTTCCATGTAATGGAATATTATTCAGCAATAAACAGAACAAAACAGTGATACCTGTGTGAACCTTGAAAATTATGCTAAGTGGCCTAGCATGGTGGCTCATGCCTGTAATCTCAGCACTTTGGGAGGCCAAGGCAGGTAGATCACCTGAGGTCAGAAGTTTGAGACCAGCCTGGCCAACATGATGAAACCTTGTCTCTACTACAAATTCAAAAATTAGCCGGGTGGGTGTCTGTAATCCCAGCCACTCTGAAGACTGAGGCACAAGAATTGCTTGAACCCGGGAGGAAGAAGTTGCAGTGAACTGAGATTGTGCCACTGCCCTCTAGCCTGGGCGACAGAGCGAGGCTCCATCTTAAGAAAAAAACAAAAAACCGGGCGCGGTGGCTCACGCCTGTAATCCCAGCACTTTGGGAGGCTGAGGCGGGCGGATCATGAGGTCAGGAGATCGAGATCACCCTGGCTAACATGGTGAAACCCTGTCTCCACTGAAAAAAAATACAAAAAATTAGCCATGCGTGGTAGCAGGAGCCTGTAGTCCCAGCTTCTTGGGAGGCTGAGGCAGAAGAATGGTGTGAACCCGGCAACCAGAGCTTGCAGTGAGCTGAGATGGCACCACAGCACTCCAGCCTGGGCGACAGAGCAAGACTCCATCTCAAAAAAAAAAAAAGAAAAAAAAAAAAAAGAAAATTATGCTAAATGAAGGAAGCAGCCAGTCACAAAGGACCACACAGGGTATGACCTACTCATATGAAATGCCCAAAAGAGGCAAATCTGTGGGGTCAGAAGGCAGGGTGGCGGCTGCATAGGGTTGAGGGAAGGAAGAATGAAGGGTGACTGATAATGGGCTGGCATTTCTTTTCGTTCTAAATTTGACTGTGATTGTACAACTCTGTGAATGTGCTAAAAGCACTGAATTTTACACTTCAAATGGGTGAACTGTATGGTTATGTGAAAAAAGAAAAGCTTCTACCAAAATAAGATGAGAATTTACTACGAAAAATCTTATGTCAAAAAACTAGAAAATTTTGGCTGGGCACAGTGGCTCACACCTGCAATCCCAGCACTTTGGGAGGCTGAGGTGGGTGGACTGCTTGAGCTCAGGAGTTTGAGACAAGCCTGGGCAACTTGGCAACACCCCGTCTCTACCAAAAATATAAAAATTAGCCAGGCCTGGTGGCACGCACTTGAGTTTCAGCTAACCAGGAGGCTGAGGTGGTAGGATTGCTTGAGTCCAGGAGGCAGAGGCTAAAACAGTGAGCTAAGATCATGCCACTCCACTCCAGTCTGGGCGACAGAGCAAAACCCTGTCTCAAAAAAAAAAAAAAAAAAAAAAAAAACCCAAAAAACAACTCGATAAAACGGTGTAGTATTTGCATGTAACCTAGGCACATCGTCTAGTATGCTTTAAATCATCTCTAGATTACCTAAATCCCTAACACAATGTAAACGCTATATAAATAGTTATTATACTGCAGTTTTTAACATTTTTATTACTTTTTACTGTTGTTTTTTTTCTTTCTGAATATTTTTGACCCAAGGTTGGTTGAATCCACGGAGATGGAACCCTAGAACACGGAGGGCCGACTGTATGAGACTTTGTCAGTTCTCCTGTCACGATCCATAGGATTGTTCATATCCTGATTAAAATCTTCACCGTGGGGTAGGAAAAGCTGATTCTAAAATGAATATGAAACTACAGTGGGGAAGAATAGCCAAGGAAGTCTAGAAGACAGAAAAGACGTGCATTCCCGGACAGGGTAGATGACTACGAAGTCACAGGGTGGTACTGGGAAACAGACAGCAACTGACGCTGGGTTAGAGCGAGCAGAAACAGACATGCCTTGTCACGTGGCCGGCTACAAAGGTGGCAGCGTGCGGGGTGGACGGAATTGTTTCAAAAATTAACTTCAGGTGAAATTCGCATCTCAGTGTGAAAGCAGAGTGAAGTATCCAGAAAGCACTGCAGAATACCTTCAGGACCTGAGAGTATGCAAAGATTTCTCAAACAGCACAGGAAAAGCACAGCTATGAAAGAAAAGATACCGGTTGATGCTGGAATGAAGAGCTGCCCATGGAAAGGCTCACGAGGGGAGTGCAGCGCCAGCCTCACAGGAGAGCAAGACAGCTCTTCTCTCTCAGCAGGGCCACATCTCTTTCACCTCCCCTCCCCGCACCCGACACTGCTGTCCATCCAGATGCAGGTCCAGGAGTCCAGACCCGCACACGGGCAGCGTCGGTGCAGACCCAGGACCGACGACCACTGCGCCCCTAACGCACTCTACTCTGGCTACTCTGCCAGACGGAAAGGGGTGCCCGCACAGAAGCAACGAGAAACAGGCAGTTGGTTCATGCTTTTGCTTTCGACAGAGAAGACAGTGTGAGGTCAGAGCGACACGAGGAGGAGCGAGCGGCCGAAGGTCCTCACCTCCACCAGGGCGAACTTCTCCTCGCTGGTGTAGTTGTAGCGCGTGGCGCGCTCGTACTCCTCCGCGCTGTCCGGGCAGTCCTTGTTGGAGTACTTGTCGGTGGGGTGCACAAGCTTCCAGGAATACTGCAGGGGCCAAAAGGGCAGACGTGTTCCATATTGCACGCAAAATGCCTGGCGTCTGGTCTGACTCATACGATGGTGGCCAAAGCCAGAAGGCCAGCCTTCGAACCTTTGCTGCATTCTGAAAAGTCACACGTGAGGATACACACACCGCCCATCTCCACAGATGGGCAAAAGATCCTGGTCCCGTAACCTCTCGTTTAAAAAGCCTACCCAGCAAAATGGCCTGGATAGTGAGTGCTGAGTATCTAAGAGTCTAGGCATTTCATCATCATTTTAAAAAGGATTCTGGGCCAGGCATAGTGGCTCATGCCTATGACCTCAGCACTTTGGGAGGCCGAGGTGGGAGGGTCCCTTGAGCCCAGTTTAAGATCAGCCTGAGCAATAAAGTGAGGCCTCATCTCTACAGAAAGTAAAATAATAAGTAAAGATTCTGCCTTTCAAATGATCATGTACTCTTCCAATTTGATAATTTTTATGTGATCAAAATAAATCACAAAAGGGAAAATCTTTTATGAATTACAGGCATCCAAATCTTTATATGGCACCAGAAATAATTTACTAATGTTCAACAAAAGATAGAGACACTGATGGCTGGAGCTCCAAAGAGAAAACGTTATCTTAAAAACGCGGGGGATGAAGCAACATTAATGGGTACACATAGACAGTTTGATATTAGAAATAAGATCTAGTGTTAGAACAGTTAGGGTGACTATTAATTAAAATAATTTATGGTACATTTCAGAATAGATAGGGAAAAACTCGAATTTTTCTGGCATAAGGACAAATATTTATGGCGATGGACATCCCAAGCACACCAATTAGATCTTTACAAATTATATGACTGTATTAAATTATTACATGTAGCCTGAAACTATGTACCCCTATTATGCATCAATACAAGTAAATATTTAAAGCAAAATAAAATTTAAATGAAAAAATGAGAATTGGCCAGGTACAGTGGCTCACACCTGTAATCCAGCACTTTGGAAGGCCCAGGCAGGCAGATGGCTTGAGGCCGAGTTTGAGACCAGCCTGGCCAACACGGTGAGACCTTGTCTGTACAAAAAACAAACAAACAAAAAACTAGGCCGGGTGCCGTGGCTCAAGCCTGTAATCCTAGCACTTCGGGAGACTGAGGTGGGTGGATCACCTGAGGTCAGGAGTTCGAGAACAGTGTGGCCAACATGGTGAAATACCGTCTTTACTAAAAATACAAAAAAATTAGCCAGGAGTGGTGGTGGGCGCCTGTAATCCTAGCTACTGGGGAGGCTGCGGTAGGAGAATCACTTGAACCTGGGAGGCAGAGGTTGCAGTGGGCCGGGATCGCACCACTGCACTCCAGCCTGGGCAACAAGAGCGAAACTCCATCTCAAAAAAAAAAATAAAGTAGCCAGGCGTCCTGGTGCACACCTGTGGTCCCAGCGCTGGGGAGGCTGAGGCAGGCATCGCTTGGGGTGGGGGGGTCAAGGCTGTAGTGACGGATCTTTGCACCACCGGACTCCAGCCTAAGCGACAGGGTGAGAGGCTGTCTCAAAAAAAGAGAGACTTAAAGACTATCACAATGGTAGAAATTTAATTCTATCAAGATTTTTTAAAAAAATGAGGCCCTTTATTTATAACACACATAAATGAAATGTACTTAAAATAATCTTGGAAACATTTCTACTGGTAGATGTTCTTGTCTGGGGACAAAAATAGAAAGCCCAAAGACCAAAAGTTAATTTGAATCAAGTGCCCGAGGCAGCTTTGGCAGGGAGCTGGGGGCGGGGCGGGGCCTGGGGGCGGGGCGGGGCCTACCACTTCCATCACGTGCGCGCTCCACTGCGACAGCAGCTGCAGGCCCTGCAGCGCCAGGTCAAAGAGCTTCCGGTACTCCGCGTCCGTCTTCTGGGCTTCCTGGCGGCCGGAGCCCGTGACCACCTGCACAAGGCGGGCACGGCCCCGTGAGAAACCCACGCCCCCCCCCCTCTACCCAGCTCCCCCACCCCGGGGATCCCCCCTGAGAATCCACCCCGAAGTCACACCCGTGAAAATAAAAAATGCCGTGGGTGCTGGAGCCTCCTCCCGGGAAAAAGGTGGCCACGGGTGTGCTGCAGAGCACAGAGCAAGGGACAGGCCGCTGCCACTGCCACCGCCCGGGCAACCACGGGCCAGGCGCGGGGCTGTAACACGCGTGGGCTTGGCGCACTTCCACTAGGCTAGGGAAGGGCAACACACAAGTCACGTGGGTTTGCTTCTATCAAATAACCCCCTAAATTTAAAAACGTGACCTATGGGGAGGAAGGGACAGCGTGGAGAAGGCAAGCTTCTTTGAATATACCTTTTTATAGATGTGATATTAGAACCACAGAAATATTTTATATAATTAGGACACAGAATTAAATGAGATGGCAAATGCAATCCCTAAAAGTGAAAAGCAAAATAAAACAATGGCGGGAACCTGCATGGAGTCCACAGCATGACCACTGAGAGGCCCCACCCTGAGCAACTGGAAACACCATGGTGTGACTTAAAATCCTCTGAATGAGGGGCTGGGTGCGATGGCTCACGCCTGTAATCCCAGCATTTAGGGAGGCTGGGGCAGGTGGATTGCCTGAGGTCAGGAGTTCAAGATCATCCTGGCCAACACAGTGAAACCCCACCTCCACTAAAAATACAAAAAATTAGCTGGGTGTGGTGGCGCATGGCTGTAATCTCAGCTACTCTGGAGGCTGAGGCAGGAGAATTGCTGGAACCCGGGAGGCAGACATTGCAGTGAGCTGAAATCATGCCATTGCACTCCAGCCTGGGCAACAAGAGCGAAACTCCAGCTCAAAAGAAAAAAAAAAAATCCTCTGAGTGAGAAGCTCAAGGGCAAAATCACCTGCAAAACAAATCCTAAAGCAATTTCTAGTCACTGTAATTAGTAGTGCTGGCATTGCTCTTTTAAGACTAGATCATGGCTGGGCATGGTGGCTCATGCCTGTAATCCCAGCATTCTGGGAGGCTGAGGTGGGCGAATCACAAGGTCAAGAGATGGTGACCATCCTGGCCAACATGGTGAAATCCCATCTCTACTAAAAATACAAAAATTAGCTAAGTGTGGTGGCGTGCACCTGTAGTCCCAGCTACTTGGGAGGCTGAGGCAGGAGAATCGCTTGAATCCGGGAGGCGGAGGTTGCAATGAGCCAAGATCACACCATTGCACTCCAGCCCAGGCAACAGAGAGAGACTCCGTCTCAAAAAAACAAACAAACAAAAACAACTAGATTAATAATGACATATGATAATTAATAATGACATAAATCAAATTACACTGGCGTCATTCACCAGGATGTTCAGCTTTCAGAAAAAAAGAAAATCAACAAACCTAAAGTGGAATCACCTTAAAATTGTACTCAGAGGCTGGGTGCGGTGCTTCACGCCTGTAATCCCAGCACTTTGGGAGGCTGAGATGGGACGGGTGGACCACGAGGTCAGGAGATCAAGACCATCCTGGCTAACACAGTGAAACCCCCTCTCTACTAAAAAAATACAAAAAAAAAAAATTAGCCGGGCGTTGTGGCAGGCGCCTCTAGACCCAGCTACTCGGGAGGCTGAGGCAGGAGAATGGCATGAACCCAGGAGTCGGAGCTTGCAGTAAGCCGAGATTGCGCCACTGGGCTCCAGCCTGGGTGACAGAGCAAGACCCTCATCTCACCAAAAAAAAACACAAAAACAAAAAAAACTGTACTCAGAAAAAAACTGATTTGTTACCTTAGACAATGCCAGAGAACCAATTACACTCAGATGCCACCTAAGGATGCTGCAGTCAACAAGACCACATATATGATAGTGGTCCCGTAAAATTATAATGCAGTGGAAAATTCTTACTGCCTAGTGATGTCTTGATGATCCTGACCCTGTGTAGGCCTAGGCTACTGTGTGTATTTAGGTCTTCGTTTTTTTTTTTTTTTTTTTTGAGACGGAGTCTCGCTCTGTCACCTAGGCTGGAGTGCAGTGGCGTGATCTCAGCTCACTGCAAGCTCCGCCTCCCGGGTTTACGCCATTCTCCTGCCTCAGCCTCCGGAGTAGCTGGGACTACAGGCGCCCGCCACCTCGCCCGGCTAGTTTTTGTGTATTTTTTAGTAGAGACAGGGTTTCACCCTGTTAGCCAGGATGGTCTCGATCTCCTGACCTCGTGATCCGCCGGTCTCGGCCTCCCAAAGTGCTGGGATTACAGGCTTGAGCCACCGCGCCCGGCCAGGTCTTCGTTTTTAACGAAAAAGCTCAAAAGGGAAAAAACAAAAACTTCTTAGTAGAAAAATTATTTATAGAATAAGGATATAAAGAAAATATTTTTAGGCCGGGCGCGGTGGCTCAAGCCTGTAATCCCAGCACTTTGGGAGGCCGAGACGGGCGGATCATGAGGTCAGGAGATTGAGACCATCCTGGCTAACACAGTGAAACCCCATCTCTACTAAAAAAAAATACAAAAAACTAGCCGGGCGAGGTGGCAGGCGCCTGTAGTCCCAGCTACTCGGGAGGCTGAGGCAGGAGAACGGCGTGAACCCGGGAGGCGGAGCTTGCAGTGAGCTGAGATCCGGCCACTGCACTCCAGCCTGGGCGACAGAGCCAGACTCCGTCTAAAAAAAAAAAAAAATTTTTTTTGCACAGGTATACAATGTGTTTGTGTTTTAAGCAAAGTGTTATTACAAAAGCCAAAAACTCTTTTTAAAAGTAAAAAGTTTATAAAGTAAAAAAGTTACAGTAAGCTAAGGCTAATTCATTATTAAAGAAAAAAAAGCCTTTTTAAAAATTTAGCACAGGCTGGGCACCGTGGCTCACGCCTGTAATCCTTTGGGAGGCCGAGGCGGGCAGATCACGAGGTCAGGAGATGGAGACCATCCTGGCCAACACGGTGACACCCCGTCTCTACTACAAATACAAAAATTAGCCAGGCATGATGGCAGGCGCCTGTAGGCCCAGCTACTCGGGAGGCTGAGGCAGGAGAATGGCGTGAACCTGGGAGGCGGAGCTTGCAGTGAGCCGAGATCACGCCACTGCACTCCAGCTTGGGCGACAGAGCAAGACTCCATCTCAAAAAAAAAAAAAAAAAAAAAAAACTTTAGCACAGCCTAAGCACACAGTGTTCATAAAGGCCACAGCAGTGCACAGTAATGTCCTAGGCCTACTTGCTGACCACTCACTGACTCACCCAGAACAGCCTCCTTGTCTAACATGCCCAAACACTTGCCAGTGGTCTGTTAGAAGCAGCAGGTACCCCAAGATATCTGGACTACTGGGTTCTTAGTCAGTTTGGTTACATGATGATTGGTAGCCATGGTGGGTGGGGGACACGGGTGCTCATCATCCTGTAGTGGGTGGGGCCAACATCCCCAGAGTTGTCCCCGCTAAGGTTAATGGTCCTCCTGAGGCCCTTGAGGGACTAACCAGATCTGCAAAGCAGCCTGGGTATATGCCCTAAAACCCCGCAGTCCCTGTCGACAATCTGCAGCACAGACATGCCAGCAGCGCTGGCTCGGAGCAAACCTGGGTGAGGAGAATGGGAGTGACCAAAATGCCGATGTGGCAAACCCAGCTGCAAAGCTGGAAGGAACTAAAGAGAAAGCACCTGTGCTCTGCGTCCAACTCCAGGCCCACCTCCTGGACACATGCACCCAGTGCCCCTGGGATGTCTCCTGACAGCCACCCAGAGGTTCCTGCTCACCTCTGGCCTCAGGACTTCTTTCTTTCTAGACTTAAAGGGGCCCCGGGTCAGAATCACCCTGTCTTTTCCCAGCGTCCTCCCTTCTCCAACCATCTTTCGAGCTGCTGGAATCACAGTACTAGACTAGGAAATGCCATTTAATCAATTAATTATCTGGTCTCTGTCCTTTCTCTTGGGATCCCTATGTTTTTCTAAAAAAAAAAAAAGATGCTTTTTGTACAGCTGAACAGAGACAACACTAATTTCACCGCCTTGTCAATTATAATGGGTGCTTTTGAAGTACAGTCATGCACCACATTTGATCAATGACAGCATACAGAATGGTGGTCCCATAAGGTTATAACACCATCTTTTCACTGTACCTTTTCTATGTTTAGATAGATTTAGATACACAAATACGTACCACTGTGTTACAACTACCCAAAGTCTTCAGCATAGCAGCGTGCTCCACGGGTATGCGGCCCAGGAGCCACTGGCTGTGCCCTGCGGCCCAGGTGTGCTGCAGGCTGTACCATCCAGGCTAGCACGAGGACACGATGACGTTCCCACAATGACGAAACTGCCTAACGACACGTCAGAACCTGTCCCTGTCATTATGTGACGTATGATTGTATCTGGTAGTAAACTGTTTTTCAAAGCAATTAAACCTCAAATCTGGGTGCAAACGCACACAGGCGACCCTCGGGTGCCCATGTGGCTCCGGTCGCGGGCCCACCTCGCTGTTGCTGTAGCGCGCCAGCTCCGAAATGAAGCGCATGTGGTCCTCGCGGATCTGGATCATCTGCTCGCAGATGTTGTACTGAGGGCTGCTGCCGGAGGATGTACACGTCCATCTGCGCGGAGAGAAGGCACCCGCGTTACCTGCAGTGGCGCCGGCAGGTCGCGGCACTGGGGCAGCTCAGGATGCCTGGTTTGGCGCCAGAGCCAGATGGCTTTTACATTTTTAAAGGGTTGTTAAAAAAAACAACACAGAATTATCTGATGGAGACCACCTGTGGCCTGTAAAGCCTAAAGTATTTGCTGTCTGCCCTTTACTGAAAAGGTTTCTTGCCCCTGAGACTGAGCTGCAACTTCGTTTGTCAGAATCATGGCTGAATGGTGACTGCAGGTTGGCTACGGGCACAGTGCTTGGCACATCAGTGAAAGCCTCCCCCGAGGCTCTGGTGGCTCTGCAGAGTGCGCAGTGGGGAGGAGTGTCTGCCAGCATCTGCAACTGTGCTGAGGATCTTTATAGTTCTCCACAGAGTAAGATGATACACAGTTTAGGATTTAGGGCCACATTGTCTGCAGATGTCACAGCTGACACACCGTCAGTTTCTTCTTTTTTACTTTGAGGCAGGGTCTTGCTCTGTTGCCCAGGCTGGACTGCAGTGGTGCAATCTCGGTTCACTGCAACCTCCACCTCCCAGACTACTCAAGTGATCCTCCCACCTCAGCCTCCCGAGTAACTGGGACTACAAGCCTGTGCCACCATGCCTGGCTAACATTTGTATTTTTTCATAAAGACGAGGTCTCACTTGTTGCCCAGGCTGGTCTCAAACTCCTGAGTTCAAGAGATCCATCCACCTCGGCCTCCCAAAGTGCTGGGATTATAGGCGTGAACCACTGCCCCCACCCTCTTTTTTTTGTAAGACAACCTTTTTAAACGTAAAGACTATCCCCCAGCACTGTCCAACAGGAAACCCTAGGACGATGAAAATGTTCTGTATCTGTGCTGTCCAACACAGTAGCTACTAACTATTGAACATTTCAAATGTGGCTGCCATAAGGAAATTAAAATTTCAATTGTATTTTTCAATAAACTTAAATGTAACTAGCCACATGTGGCAAAGGCTACAATACTGGACATTCCGTTCCAGGCTGAGAATGTTAACAGTGTTATCTCTAGACAAATAAGCACAACGTTTGAAGAAAACCGCACAATGAGGACACTGCAGAAAGCTCAAACCAGGCAGCTTTTCTCTCCTCCTACCGAGATTTATTTTCCTCGTAGTGGGCGCTGGTCTTGATGTATCTTGCCAGTTCTATTTGCATGTCCCCAAATAGGGGAACCACCTGGAGCTGCTGTATTCAAAGAACAAAAAAAAATAGGGTCATTATGTATGTTTAGTCACCAAATACATAAACACAAGGAAACTGACTAATGCTAATAATTACTTCGGTTTGAATGCTACCTCTGCAAATGATTTACTACAAAAAAACTCTAAGCAACGTCTACATTTGCTTTGAGAGAAACAAAATACAATTTAAAAACCAACATCTATAAAAACTATTCAAATGTTAAAATTAACCTACCAAGTTGCTAGATCCACAGTCATTAAAAAAAAAAAATCAACTGTATTTCTTTTTTTATTTTTATTTTTTATTTTTTGAGACAGAGTCTCACTCTGTTGCCAGGCTGCAGTGCAGTGGCACGATCTCGGGTCACTGCAACCTCCACCTCCAGGATTCAAGTAATTATCCTGCCTCAGCCTCCCGAGGAGCTGGGACTATAGGCGAGCACCACCACGCACAGCTACTTTTTTTTGTATTTTTAGTAGAGACAGGGTTTCACCATCTTGGCCAGGATGGTCTTGATATCTTGACCTCGTGATCCACCTGCCTCGGCCTCCCAAAGTGCTGGGATTACTGGCATAAGCCACCGTGCCCAGGCAACTGCATTTCTATATACCAGCAATAATTAGAATACAAAAACTTAAAGAGACATACTTTGCAATAGCATCCAAAAAAAATATGCATGAGTGAATCTAACAAAAAATGTGCAAGACCTCTAAACAAAAGTACTATCCCAGGCCAGGCGCGGTGGCTCACACCTGGAATCCCAGCACTTTGGGAGGCCGAGGCGGGCGGATCATGAGGTCAGGAGATCGAGACCATCCTGGCTAACACGTGAAACCCCATCTCTACTAAAACAATACAAAAAAAAATTAGCCGGGCGTGGTGGTGGGCACCTGTAGTCCCAGTTACTCAGGAGGCTGAGGCAGGAGAATGGCGTGAACCCGGGAGGTGGAGGTTGCAGTGAGCCGAGTTCGCACCACTGCACTCCAGCCTGGGCGACAGAGCGAGACTCCATCTCAAAAAAAAAAAAAGTACTACCCCAAAAATTCTAGAAAAAGTTCTCAATAAATAGAGAAATAGATCATGTTTGTGCCTAGGAAGGCTTCAAATGTTTTAAATGTCCGTTCTCTCAAAACGGATGTATAATCAATCCCAGTCAATATTCCATAAGAATAAAAATGGCTTTGTAGGGATAGTGTGTATAAATCAGGAAACCAATTCTAAAATGCATTTCCAAAGGTGAAGGGATGGTATCTGAGACTATCTTGAAGGACAAACTGGAAGACACACCCTTCCGGATTAGGAGCTCTTAGAAAGCTACAGCAATTAAGGCAGTGTGGTCCCGGAGCAGGGACGGAGGCTTGCGGACAGGACAGAGAACCTGGACAGAGCCACAGGACCTGAGGAGCAGCACTGCACAACAATGGGCTTTGCAACAAACGGGCAGGCCCAACTGGGGAGCCATACTGAGAAAGATCCAAGGACGCGAAATCCCTACCTCCTACCACGTGCAGAAGTCAGTTCCGGGGGGATTAGGTCTACATGAAAAAGGACACAGCATGCTTCTAGCAGCTAACACAGCAGAAACATCCCATGAGCTGGATGGCTACAAAGACTGATTTAGGTGGACATTAATGAAAAGACTCATATATGGGACTACACTAAAATTATGAACTTCTGTTCAGCAAATGACACCATCGAGAACGCGAAAAGGCTACTGGAGGCGGGGGAGGAAGGGAATGTATTGGTAAAGTTTCAGTTCCAGAGCATCGGTAAGTGCTGAAGACCTCACCTATGGCACGGGAGCTATGCTTAATAACAACGCATTGAATTCTTAAAATATGCTAAAAGAATAGATCTTAAGTGTTCTCATCACAAAACAAAAAAATGATGTGTGAGGTGATGGACATGTTAATTAGCTTGAATTCATCATTTCACTATGTGTATGTGTATCAAAACATCACACTGTACACCATAAACATATACAATTTTTATTTGTCAATTACACCTCAATAAAGCTGGGAAAAAGTGAAAGGGTAAGCCTCTTAGGGGAGAATACATGTACATTAAAACGTAAGGCCAGGTGCAGTGGCTCAGGCCCGTTAATCTCAGCACTTTGAGAGGCTAGGACTGGAGGACTGCTTGAGGCCAGGAGTTCGAGACCAGCCTGGGCAACATAGGAAGACCTCGTTGCCACTAAAAGTTTAAAAACTAGCCAGGTGTGATGGCAAGTGCCTGTAGTCCCAGCTACTTGAGAGGCTGAGGTGGGAGGAATCACCAAGTCCTGCTACACTCCAGCCTGGATGACAGAGCAAGAGCCTGTCTCAAAAACAAAACAAAACAAGCAAAAAAACTCACTTGTGCCCAACAAAGGACATGTATCCAGAATATATAAAGAAGTATAAATCAATAGGGAAAAAAGAGCAGAAGACTTGAAGTGGCACATCACAAAGGGAATGTGCTAAGAACATGGAAAGCCATCAAGGAAACATGAACTAAACTACAAGGAAACACTAGCCATTACAATCCCAATGATGTACGCATCCTCAGGATGTCCCCCAACCCCAAAAGAGACAGTGCTAAGTACTAACAAGGATGTGGCACCCCCAGAGCGTTCTCTCACTGCTGATGGGAACGCAGATCAGGACAGCTATGCTGGAAAGTCATCAGGCCACAGATAACTACTAACACTGAAAACAGATACGCCCTGTGACCTCCGGTCCCTCTCCTGGGTATGCACCTAACAGAGTAGAGTCTACCAGAGCTGCACTGTTTGGACTCATCAAAACCCGGGAACATCCAAGAGCCCGCCAGCATCGGAATGGGTAAAGTTACGGTGTAGTCATAAGATAGAAAACTACACCACAACCGAAAGCTATGAGCTATAGTTATGGGCTTCCTCCAGGATGCACCTAACAAACAAGAAGCTGGTGACAGCAGCCGGACACAGGAGAGTAAAATAGCACAATTCCATCTGTATAAAACTCCACCCAGGCAAAACCAGCACCGGGCAGAAGGAAAGAGAAAGCGCTGTCGCCTCTGCAGACAGGAGAACGTGTGTGGCCCAGACTCCAGCCAGCCCCAGCATTTCCTGATATAGATCACGGTCACACAGGGGCTCACTTCCCCAAAATTCACACTGCACACAAATCAATAAAAACACTGATCTAAAACCACGTAACTCACCTTGAAGTACTTGTCAATTTTGGATAAGTTTATTCTTTTCTTGGCATCTAACTTATAGATGTTACTGACACTCCCATCCATCAGGTACAGACCAAATCCCATGACCTGAAAAGCCACAAAATTAATGATGCAATAAAGCTCACAACTGCAAATTTAATTACCCGTAACGACTTACACTGTTACAGCTGATGATTTCAAAGGCACAATTTGAAATATATCTCAAAGATCTATCTTTCGGCTGCTTGTCTGGTGCTTGAAATGCATCATTTTATCCTCAGTGAAACTGCTACAAAGTGGGGCTGGGCTTCCAGGTCAGTTGCTAAAAGCGGAAAAAACAAATCCTCTACCCTAAACTCACACAAGCCGTAGGGCTATTCTAGGGCTATTAAGTTGGTGTAAAAGTAATTGCGGTTTTTCTGCCATTAAAAGTAATGTCCAGGCCGGGCGCGGTGGCTCAAGCCTGTAATCCCAGCACTTTGGGAGGCCGAGAAGGGCGGATCACGAGGTCAGGAGATCGAGACCATCCTGGCTAACACGGTGAAACCCCGTCTCTACTAAAAAATACAAAAAACTAGCCGGGCGTGGTGGCAGGTGCCTGTAGTCCCAGCTACTCGCAACGCTGAGGCAAGAGAATGGCCTAAACCTGGGAGGTGGAGCTTGCAGTGAGCTGAGATCCGGCCACTGCACTCCAGCCTGGGTGACAGAGCGAGGCTCCATCTCAAAAAAAAAAAAAAAAGAAAAAGAAAAAAAAAGTAATGTCCAATATGCAGTCACATGTAACCAGTTACGTTTCGGTGTATGCAAACTAAAAATTTTTTTTTTTTTTTTTTTTTTTGAGACAGAGTCCCACTCTGTCACCCAGGCCGGAGTGCAGTGGTGCCATCTCAGCTCAGTGCAACCTCTGCCTCCCAGGTTCAAGTGATTCTCCTGCCTCAGCCTCCCAAGTAGCTGGGATTACAGGCACCCATGACCACCACGCCTGGCTAATGGTTTTTGTATTTTCAGTAGAGATGGGGTTTCACCATGTTGGTCAGGCTGGTGTAGAACTCTTGACCTCAAGTGATCCACCCACTTCAACTCCCAAAGTGCTAGGATTACAGGCATGAGCCACTGTGCCTGGTCACAAACTAAAAATTCTGAATGTGGAGTAGCCACCTGCACACTCCAGTGCTCCATAAGACCTGGTGGCCACGGCTCCCACACCAGCTGGTGCAGACACAAAGTTTCTGCTGTCACAAAGCACTCCATAGACAGGGCTCCTTCAGCCCTGAGTGCCTCCCAGTGCTCTCCTACTCAGGAGGAGGCCAGGGGCTGGGCTGGTGGGACACCCAGCAAAGGGTCCCCCAAGGCCATCCTGCAGAGGTAGAGAGCAGAGCAAAGGGAGCAGCGGAACTGCCGACCACCTTTCCCATGAGAAACACAGATGGAAACCTTCCTCGTTTGAACAGAATAATAAAGAATATGGTGAACCAACAAAAGGCTACTTTAATTATGGTGACACAAGGTATCAGAGTCCCAGGAATCACATGCTTGACAAGCAGAATCTTGGATAACTTCTGTCACAAAGCAGCTTAAAGGCTGGGCGTGGTGGCTTAGGCCTGTAATCCCAGCACTTTGCGGGGGGAGGGGACAAGCCAAGAAGATTGCTTGAGCCCAGGAGTTCAAGGCCAGCCTGGGCAGCAAAGTGAGATCTCATATCTACAACAATTCAAAAACTTAGCTGGGCATTGGTGCAAGTGCCTGTGGCCCCAGTTACTCAGGAGCCTGAGGCAGAAAGATCACTTGAGCCAAGGAGGTCGAGGCTACAGTGAGCTGTGTCCACACCACTGTACTCCAGCCTGGGTGACAGAGCAAGACCCTGTCTCAAGAAAAAAAAAAAGGCTGGGCACAGTGGCTCAAGCTTGTATTCACAGAGCTTTGGGAGGCTGAGGCAGGAGGGTCACTTGAGCCCAGGAGTTGGAGAATAGCCTGTACAACATGGCAATTTTCTCCCTCTACAAAAATTTAAAGATTAGCCAGGCGTGGTGGTGCGCACCTGTAGTCCCAGCTACTTTGGAGGCCAAGGTGGGAGGACCACTTGAGCCCAGGAGGCTGAGGATACAGTGAGCTGTGATCATACCACTGTACTCCAGCCTGGGCAAGAGCAACACCCTGCCTCAAAAATAAAACAAAAAGCAGCTTAATGCTGATGGAATCCTTGAGCCAGACATCCTGGCCAGCACCTTCTCCCAGGGTCAGTGTGTGACACTTGTGGGGTGTGCTGAGAGCCTGTTGTGCAGGCTGTGTGCAAGGGCAGAACGCTGTTCACACACAAGACAACGTGCAAGTAAGACACAGCTGTCAAAAGGATTCTAGATAAAGCACAGCCTATCGACAAGAGAAAGGCTGTCCCTCGGCAGTGCCACAGGCTCGCGTCCCCACACACGTACTTTGAGAAGCATGTGTTTCTCACTGGGTGTCAAATACATCCTGTTCTCGTAGTAATCCACACACAGATTCACGATGTCTGCCAGGAGCTCTTCGTAGCCAGAAATCACTTCGAGCTGCTGCTGCAGAGACTGAAACACAGAGCAAGAGACTCACGCACGGGCCTGGCGCCCGGCCAGCGGCTCGGCCCATCCACCCGAGTGTGCAAATACCAGCCTTACCTGTGTGATCTTGTTGTGATTGGCCAGGAACATGGACAGATTCTGTGATTCCTGGATGGACTGTGGATCTGCCATTTTACGTAAAAATTGAGCGGCCCTTTGAAAACAAGAAGAGTTCATCCCAAAATGCACCAATGTGCCACGTAAAAAAATAAAAAAATAGGTCAGGCGCGGTGGCTCAAGCCTGTAATCCCAGCGCTTTGGGAGGCCGAGACGGGCGGATCATGAGGTCAGGAGATCGAGACCATCCTGGCTAACACGGTGAAACCCCGTCTCTACTAAAAATACAAAAAACTAGCCGGGCGAGGTGGCGGGCGCCTGTAGTCCCAGCTACTCGGGAGGCTGAGGCAGGAGAATGGCGTAAACCCGGGAGGCGGAGCTTGCAGTGAGCTGAGATCCGGCCACTGCACTCCAGCCTGGGCGACAGAGCAAGACTCTGTCTCAAAAAAAATAAATAAATAAAATAAAAAATAAAAAAATAAAAGCCTGGTTCGAGTGGGATCCCTTTCCTCTACAGTCATCTGCAGAAATGTGGGTCAATCTCAGACGCCGGCGATGACTGCAGCCTTTTCAGGCGTCTCCGGCCCTGCACTCCAGGTCAGTCTTCTGCCAACTTAGACGTGTCTTGCACAGCTGGGGACAGCTCTCCACCCTGCTGGTCACAGCCGATGGGCTTCCTGCAGGGTCCCTGCACCCTGGTCTCTGCCCTTCACTGGTGGACACCCACCTCATCTAGGGGGCACAGGGCTGCTGGACCCCGAGTCTAAGAAGGGCCGCTGCCATCTCCGTGACTCCCACAAGCCCTGCCATGAAGACGGCCAGCACTGCTGAGGTTCTCTGCTGGGAACCCTCTGGACCACACCTCCCCAGGCCACCTCAGGGACCACTGGTACCCAAAGTCCTGGGACAGAGCCCTGGCCTGCCACCAGTTGGTAGCTACACCCGTACATGAGGCCCAACATACAATACCACAAGGCCATGCTGAGCCCGCGAGGTCTGGCAGAGCAGGGTGAAGGTGGGGTGTGAGGATTCCCATCATCTAGGGCTGTCCTCCCAGAAAGTTCAGTGGAAACGGCCCACACAAGCATACGTCTGTGCAACCCAGAGCCTTGGGGCTTTAGCTTTAAAAGTCACCATGGCAAAGACTGATGACCTACCCCAACATTCACTTCCTCCCCTTCCCCCTTAGGAACGAGCCCCGCATTTCCGTGGAACACACGTTCCAGGGAGCCTCACACATTCCGTGTGCCTCGCCTACCCTGCAGCTGGCTGTGGTCACGTGACCAAGGACTGGGGCCGTGAGACATAATGCAAGACACTGACAGGCACTCCAAAGTTTACTCATAAGGGAGCATGGCGCCCATCTTTCCTCGTTTCTGCCTGCTGACGGGAATGCAGAAATGACAGCTGGAGCTTAAGCAACCATCTAGAACCAGGAGGCAACACCTGAAGCAGAGCAGCAGGCCAACAGGAGCCTTGAGTCCTGAACGCCGGAGAGCCTGCAATCAGCTGCAGACCACCTAATTCAGGACTTTTCAGGAGACAGAGAAATAAACTGCAATCTTCTCAAAGCCACTGTTACTTCACTGGGTTCTAAACAATTGCATACAGTTAAACCTAATATTAACTGATACAGTAACATTCCTTGGCTTTTTTTTTTTTTTTTTTTTGAGACGGAGTCTGGCTCTGTCACCCAGGCTGAAGTGTAGTGGCCGGATCCTGGCTCACTGCAAGCTCTGCCTCCCGAGTTCACACCATTCTCCTGCCTCAGCCTCCCAAGTAGCTGGGACTACAGGCGCCCGCCACCTCGCCCGGCTAGTTTTTTGTATTTTTTAGTAGAGACGGGGTTTCACCATGTTAGCCAGGATGGTCTCGATCTCCTGACCTTGTGATCCGCCCATCTTGGCCTCCCAAAGTGCTGGGATTACAGGCTTGAGCCACCGCGCCCGGCCCATTCCTTGGCTTTTTAAACATGTTTCCGGGCCGGACATGGTGGCTCACTTGAGGTCAGGAGTTCAACACCAGCCTGGCCAACATGGTGAAACCCCATCTCTACTAAAAATACAAAAATTAGCCAGGTGTGGTGGCTCACGCCTGTAATCCCAACTACTCGGGAGGCTGACGCAGGAGAACTGCTTGAATCCAGGAGAGGCAGAGGTTGCAGTGAGCCGAGATTGCGCCTCTGCACTCCAGCCTGGGCCAGTGAGACTCTGCCTCAAAACAAGCAAACAACAACAAAAACATGTTTCCTTTTTCTTTTTAAATAGACAAAGGGTCTCACTCTGTCACCCAGGCTGGAGTATAGTGGTACAATCACAGCTCACTGCAGCCTCGACCTCCTGGGCTCAAGTGATTCTCCAGCCTCAGCCTCCCCAGTAGCTGGGACCACAGGTTCACACCACCACACCCAGCTAGTTTTTTTTGCTTTTGTTTTCTTAGAGATGGGGTCTTGCTATGTTACCCAGGCTAGTCTCAAATTCCTGGGCTCAAGTGATCCTTCTGCCTCAGCCTCTCAAGGTGCTGAGATTACAGGTGTGAGCCATCACACCTGGCCACGTTTGCTTTATTGATTTGAGTAGCCGCTGAGGCGGCAGGTGAGGAGACTAAGGAAACGGTCAAGGATACTGTTTTCTATTTTCCTCAAGCCTCACCATAACCATACGAGTTATCTTGGCATTGGCACTTAGAAGAGGTTATACTAGTAGCTACCAGCAGGTGCCAAAAGAGCTAGGTGTGTGTGTGTGTGTGTGTGGTGGGGGTCTCGGGAGGGATCGGGGTGATGGACTGGGAGGGTGAACCAACAGGGGTCCCAGACAGAGGTCAGAGGAAGAGGCAACAGGAAGAGCTACGGAGCTGGCCCAGGCCCACTCTCTGGTGCTCAGGGGAACCTGGAGGTGGTGAAGACACTGGGGAAGGGGCTGCTGGAGGGGAAACCCTCCTTCCCCCAGCTTTGCACACAGCAGCCCCATCTGTAAACTGTTTTACAGAACAGGCTTTAGAATAAAGGTGCTGGTGCTAAAAGGAAAAAAAAAAACAACCCACAACTTTTAAATACTTTTAAATGTTGAAAACCACTGATGCTGGCCACCTCCCCATTTCCCTGACAAAGCCAAAACGGCAGCTGCTGAGAAGGCTGCTTAAAATCACACAGCAACTGGATTGTGCGGCTGGGACCAGGACGCCACTGCGACCGGTGAGCCTCAATGTTGGAATCCCACGGATGCTGTCATCAAACAGGGACCATTCAGGCTTCCGCCCCAAGAGGGGCTCACAGTCCACTCCCGAGACCCTTCTCTAGTTCTGAAGATCTAGGCTTCTGTGCAGAGCTGACGATTTTCGGTGATAAATGGAACACTGCCTTATTTCACATGAATGAGGCTTAAATTCTGCCTGACCCAGCTCGACTCCTACTGCTGCCTCATTCTGTCCCAAGTGGGGTTTTTTCTTTTTATAAAGACATAACAACAGTTGTATGATTTAAAATGCAACATAACTAGAGCATATTCAGATGCAAAGTAAGGTCTCTTCGAATTTAATTTTAGAGCTAAGATGCCTTACTTACTAGAGGAAATTGAAATTAGCATCTCTCATTCCAGCAAAACATGTCTTCAAAAGCACCGGGCACGAATGAAGCAGAGCATCAGGAGACAGCACTGTGTGTCCCCGAACGCCTGTCTGCCACCCACCACCCCACAATCCTCCGGAAGCACACACCGGGCCATGCCCGCCTCTTCCACTCCTCCTGCCAGTCTCTCCAGAGGCCAGCTTCTCCAGAAGTTCTCTACATCCAAAAAGAAAACCGCCAGGGAGAGGACCCGGAAGTGCAGTGTGACCCCAAGACACCCTGTGACTGTGCATGGGCTACATCTGCACGTTGCTGGATGGTGCTCGGGTGCCGGGGACCCCCAGCGGTGAGAGACCGGCACCGAGGACTGCAGCCCCAATGCCCAAGGTGGGCTGCAGAGGCCACCTGCCCCTTGCCAAGATGCTCCCTGAGCCAGATGCCTGTGCTCTGTGAGCTAGGCCTACATCTTGTGCACGTCTGTCTGCCCAGGGGCGCGAAGGTCCTCCGTGACATCTGAGGACAGCCAGGGCACTAAGAGTCCGTGACATCTGAGGACAGCCAGGGCACTAAGAGTCTGCTCTGGCTTTGCAAAGCCATGCTATGCACTTACCTGCTGGCTCCCCTCGCTTGATCCCTCAGAGCAGGTGCTCCCACAGCCCTGACACTGAGAAGTAGCTGCTGCCTAGCAGAAGTGACGACTTCAGCACACACAGACACACACCCGCTACGCACAAGGCAGGCCACTGAGCTGCGCGCTCAGGAAGGCCCGTGGCGCACGGGGCCGGTACTCACCTCTTGTATGCGGAGTGGTCGTTCTTCACGCTGCACTTCATGTTCTTCAGCTCGTCCAGCACAGCGAACATGTTGATGAATTTGCCCAGTGTGATCAGGTAGGCTTCTGACACAAAGTCCTTCCTCCTCTCGGCGTGGCAGAGGCGCCTCACCTCCCCGCAGAAACGCTCAATGGCGTTTCTCTGTGCCGAGGAAGCAGGAGGGCAGAAAGCTGCAGGTCAGTGAGGAGCCAAGCCCATGTCCCTGCTTCAAGCACCTGCAGTCACTGCTCCTTGATGAGAAAAGATCTGCCCCGTGCGGCTTCGGGCCCAGGTGTTTACAATGTGGGCAGCCAGACTCCCCTCCTGAAAGCAGCTCCCACGGCCTGCTCTGCAACATCATTACTTGTTTTGCACTTTACCAACTACATCACTAAAGGAATAACATCTTGCTGTATTCCAGCAAAATTACTGAGCAAAATGCTCCAAGAAAACGTCTGTAAAATTCAGACGTTCTAACTTTCAGAAGTGAAAAGTGGAAGAGATTTTTTTCCTCTTGGTAACTTTCAAGGTAAAATGAAAATTAATCTCCTAGTTAGTTCCATCTCCTCCCTCTGCTAATGGACATCATCATAAAAAATCTGGATGTTTCCAAAATACTTCTTTAAAAAGCAGCAGGCCCCTTTCATGTGGCTGCTTCTTGCCTAATCAAGGCCAGGGCGAGGACCATCAGGAATGGACAGTCAGGCTGAGGCTAACAGCAAGAAAATACCTGAAAGACCAGATGAATCAAAAGTACAAACTGACCAGGTGCGGTGGCTCACGCCTGTAATCCCAGCACTTTGGGAGGCCAAGATGGGCGGATCACCTGAGGTCAGGAGTTCAAGACCAGCCTGGCCAACATGGTGAAACCCTGTCTCCACTAAAAATACAAAAATTAGCCAGGCATGGTGGCAGAGGCACCTGTAATCCCAGCTACTTGGGAGGCTGAGGCAGGAGAATCACTTGAACCTGGGAGGCAGTGGTTGCAGTGAGCCAAGATTGCACCATTGTACTCCAGCCTGGGCGACAGAGCAAGACTCTGTCTCAAAAAAGAAAGTACAAACTGGCAGAAAGTCAAAGCAGTGTACTGGAAGCTGACAAAAAGCAGGCTCCGTGAAGGAAACACGAAACCACTCGGAGAGAACTCTGAGAAACACAAAAGGAGCACTGATTCCGAAAGGGCGTGAGAAACTTTAGACTGTCAAAGGCTTGGTCCGTTTTGTCTCAGAAACTGGTTGCTTTAATTTGCAGGCACTCTGTTCAGGGTGTTCACAGTGACGGCGATGGGTAGGAAGGTGTCAGCAACCCACCCCTCAGCGTTACACCCCCAAGATAGGGATTTTTGCCATTTTACCTGGAAGTACATAAAATTCATCAGTTTTGTGACCTCAGGCTCCAGAACCTCCACGGTTTTCTCGTAAATTTCCACTCTGTTAGGCTGCTCGTTACATTTCACCTGGAATAAAGAAACAAGGATGACCTAACAGGCTTCGATCCAGCCAGAAGCAGCCGCTGGGCCCCTAGAGCTGGTAATCCCGCCCTGCTGTGGGGTGAGACCTGGGAGGAGAGTGGGCCAGGCATTGCAGGGGCGGGGCGGGGCCTGGCAGGGTGTGGGGAGGGAAGAGACAGGTGAGCGGGGCACCTGTGGGATGGCCCGGGAGCAGCTCCTCCAGGTGTACAGCATGACAGCATATTCTTGGCCCTCCTCCAGCATCTCGTTCTGCAACGGAACACAGGGCAAATCAAAGGCAGGAGGGGGAACTAGCGTGAAAAGCAGATGCCAGTTGCTAAAATCTAGACAAAGCACCATGAACTATCCTAAGCACTGTGGCCTGTGTGCCAAGAGACAGCTGCCGAGAAGCTAGTAACGCTGAGGTGCGGCGCTGGGGGCCACAATGACCACCCAAAACACCCCAGGGCTTCTGCAGGCGAGAGGGGTGTCAGTGACATGCAGGCATCTCTGAGGTGTGCCACAGGCATTACACCTTGGCTCCACCCAGCCCGAAACAATCGCTGGCCATGAGACCTGCAGTTGGGAGCATAGAGGAAGGGCTCAGGGCAGACGCCCTGTCCAGTGTGAGCACACACAGGATCCCCATGGCCTCCCTCCTCACCGGCTCACAGGGCCTCCCAGTCCCAGAGAGGACTAGAGGCAGGGCTGCCCCAGGTGTGCAGGAGGAATAGCTAGGATTTCATAGTTTAGATTTTTAGCACTTAAAATCTAGGTAGAGAGTCCATGGGAAGAGGACTGTCATCGCTGCTATAAAACTGCTTTTGCTTTCTACTCTTTAACATCCTTTCCTTCGGTAAAAATCAAATAGATGCTCTTAAATCTAGCCTATATTTAGAGAGATGTTCATCACAGCTTTTTTTTTTTTTTTTTTGAGACGAGTCTCACTCTGTCACCCAGACTGGAGTGCAGTGGTGCAATTTCAGCTCATTGCAACCTCCACCTCCTGGGTTCAAGCAATTCTCTTGCCTCAGCCTCCCGAGTAGCTGGGATTACAGGCGTGCACCACCATGCCCAGTTAGTGTTTGTATTTTTTGTTTTCAGTAGAGACAGGGTTTCATCCCTCTGGCCAGGCTGGTCTCGAACTCCTGACCTTAGGTGATCTGCCCACTATGGTCTCCCAAAATGCTGGGATTACAGGTGTGAGCCACTGCGCCCAGCCTACAGCATTTTTTTTTTTTTTTATATGACATAAAAGAAGAAGTAAATGTGCAAAAATAGTTGAATTGTGGACATTTACGAAATGGTGTATATAGCCATTAAGGATTGCTTTCTCTAGCACATTTGCATGGCATGAAAATATTCTTGTCCAGGTGCAGCGGCTCAGGCCTGTAATCCCAGTACTTTGGGAGGCTGGGTGGGCAGATTCCTTGAGTCCAGGAATTCGAGACCAGCCTAGGCAACATAGTAAGACCTGCTTTTACAAAAAATACAAAAAAGTAGCTGGGAGTGGTGGTGTGTGACTGTAGTCCCAGGTACTCAGGAGGCTGAGGTGGAAAGACTGCTTGAGCCCGGGAGGTTGAGGCTGTAGTGAGCCCTAATCACGCCACTGCACTCTAGCCTGGGCAACCTGAGTCAGACCCTATCTCAAAAAAAGAAAAGAAAAGAAAAGAAAAAATGTTCATGAGATCATTAAAATGCAGAACTAGCTGGGTGTGGTGGCTCATGCCTATGATCCCAGCACTTTGGGAGGCTGAGGTGGGCAGATCATCTGAGGTCAGGAGTTCGAGACCAGCCCGGCCAACATGGTAAAACCCTGTCTCTACTAAAAATACAAAAATTAGCTGGGCGTGGTGGTGGGCACCAGTAGTTCCAGCTACTCGGGAGGCTGAGGCACAAGAACTGCTTGAACCTGGGAGGCAGAGGTTTCAGTGAACCAAGATCACGCCACTGCACTCAAGCCTGGGTGGCAGCGCAAGACTGTCTCAAAAAAAAAAAAGCAGAACTATAATAACAATGCAGTTCATTTATAAATCTGAATCTCATATGCGCGCATACCTGGTGTACGTGGGTGCAGATCTGGAGAGGGAAAGAGCATTAACAGGGCAGGGGTGCCCTCGAAACGCTGACAAAGGTTTTCTCTGGGCCAGAGACACTGAATTTTCAGAAAGAGCATGTATTGTTTTGATACTAAGAAAAACAAAGACTATCCTAAAAATATAAGGCATTTCATTCATTTTCTACTCTTTTTCCTTACTGCATAGTCTATTGGGATAATACCAAAAAGTATATATCTGCCCTTCACACGCACCCTTCCCTGCAGAGAGAGACAAAGACGCACAGCAACATTACCATGCTAGAGTGGACGGTAGCTTGCTCGATGTATCTTGCGATGCCAGTAACAAATGCATTTCTGTCTTCAAAGTTAGTGTTGAAATTTGGCTGAAAGAAAGGAAGAGAAAAACCGTCACGTGGGGTCGGAGCACAGGCTGTACACCCCGCAGCTGCTGGGCACCCACCTGGTAGAGCAGTGAGGATGGCGGGGGCTCGATGCAGGGCTGCTGGTCGGGCAGGGGCAGCTCCTCCAGGAGGTCCACATTGGACAGCGCGTCCTCCAGAGTCACCTGGGCTGCCATCCTGGGCTGGAACAACACACAGGGACCCCTGTTCTGTGAGGGGGGGGGGCAGCCGACAAGCTTCGAGGTGGGGTACCCAGGCCTGTGGGGGGGGACAGCCGACCAGCTTCGAGGTGGGGTACCCAGGCCTGTGGGGAGGGGGGCAGCCGACCAGCTTCGAGGTGGGGTACCCAGGCCTGTGAGGAAGAGGAGGAGGGGGGCAGCCGACCAGCTTCGAGGTGGGGTACCCAGGCCTCTAACCCCTTCCCGCTCTCCTGAGGGCACTGGGGATGGCTGCCGCGGGCACGATCAGTCCTTGGGAGTCGCGTGTCTTTCTCAGGGCACGCGGGCCGGCGGGCTGGGAGGCCCTGTGGAGCTTCTCCTTTCGCACTCGCTGAGAACAGGCTCTCCTGGCCTCCAGGAGGGTCACAGTGTGGGGGACATGGCTCCCACCACCCTCCCCACCACGGGGGCCGCCGTCCTGAGTTGCTGGTGCTGAGGACTCTCTGGAGGGTCTGACAACCCGCTCCCAGCGCTGGAGCGGCAGTGCCTCTCCAACACCACATCTGCCCAGCAGACCCTCCCTGAATGCAGCCTCCTCCCAGGTGGTGCCTCTCAACACACTAGGGCCTGACATGGAAAAGACGAGCTCCCTGACACCCAACACCAGCTGTCTAGCTGCACAGACAGGCTGAGATTACAAGGAGTACGGGGCTGCCGCCGGGGACAGAAAGTGCCACAGCACAGCTGGAGCAGAGGTACGGAAATGAAGGCAGACATCGTCTAAGCACACCTTCAGTGCCAGGTTCGGGGGGGGGAGGGCAATCTGCCTTCTGCTGATTCTGCTTCAGTCTCAAGGGTACTCAGGAGCAGCTCTGCCCCGGGATAGGACCAGGGGCAGCTGAGCGGCATTCTATGAAGGAAAGCTGCAGGTGGCCTGGAGGAGACACTGAACAGAAGGAGCCCCAAATCCCTCCTCCAGCACCAGGGCGGGCGTGGAGGCACAGCAGGACAGGCAGCTGGTCCCGGTGCCCTGGCTGAGGGTGGAGAAGGGAAGCTCCAGGGACCCAGGAAGCCCCAGTGGCCGTGTGGAGAGGAAGCAGCTCCGAAGAGCCAGCCGACAAAACTGCTCACAAGCTTCAAGCCCATCCTCAAGCTGCAGGGGTGTGGATCTGATCCTCTTCACACCCCAAACCCCCAGACCACAGCCAGACGGCCACCAGCGGCACACGGAGGACAGGTCCAAGTGGCCGTGCAGGGGGCTGTGAACAGAATCGACACGGAGCTGCCATCCACGGAAGGCAAGTCAGAACCACAGCCCGAGTCTGCTCAGGGTGTTTGCTTACTCAAATCCAAATATCCACATCCTCCTCGGCTTTTAACAAGACCCAGATCTCACATCATAACATCCAGCCATCCACTTACAGTCCGCATGCTCAGCACACAAAGAACGAGGAACGTCTGTGCTCCTACAGGAAAAGACAGTCAACAGATCCCAAAATAACACAGGTGTTGCAGTTATCCGCCCGACTTTAAAGCAACTACCGTGCCATGAAAGGCTCTAACAATCGTAACACTCCCAAACTGAATGAAAAAATGGAAATCAGCAACAGGCAAACAAAAGCAAGATGTAAAGAAGAACCAAATGGAAATTTCAAAACTAAAAGACACACTACTGAAATGTTAAAAAAAAAAAAAATCAGGAAAGATTCGGTGAAGTTGAAGATGGAGCAATGTAAGTTTTCTCATCTGAATACCAGAGAGAAAAAAGACTGAAAAAATTTGGGGGACCTTCGGGACAAGAGGAAAGGTCTAAACGTCTGTGTCATGAGAGTGGCAAAGGAAAAGGGGAAAGCAAGCAGGGATGAAAAACAGCTGAAAAAAATGACAGAAAACACCCTGAATTTGGAGAAAGTCTTTTGCCTGCAGATTCAAGAAGCTCAATGGATCCCAAACAAGACAAACTCAAGAAATCCACACCCAAGCCGGGCGCGGTGGCTCAAGCCTGTCATCCCAGCACTTTGGGAGGCCGAGGCGGGCGGATCACGAGGTCAGGAGATCGAGACCATCCTGGCTAACACGGTGAAACCCCGTCTCTACTAAAAAATACAAAAAATTAGCCGGGCAAGGTGGCGGGCGCCTGTAGTCCCAGCTACTCCGGAGGCTGAGGCAGGAGAATGGCGGGAACCCGGGAGGTGGAGTTTGCAGTGAGCTGAGATCTGGCCACTGCACTCCAGCCTGGGTGACAGAGCAAGACTCCGTCTCAAAAAAAAAAAAAAAAAAAAGAAAGAAATCCACACCCAGACACATCACGGTCAAACTGCTGAAAACTAAAGATAAAGGAAAACGGATCTTGAAAACAGCAGGAGAAACATGACACCCGGCAGAGTGCAGAGCCGCGGATTTCTCCTGGGGCACCAGGCAGGCCGGAGGGTGCGCACAATGTGCCTAGCCTAAAGCGGGGAGGTGCCAACTCGGGATCCTCCCTCAAGGCGGGAATGCGTCTTCCAGAAGGAAGGTGAAGCCAGGACGTGGGCAGAGGAGGAAAACAGAGAACACGCCAGCCAGGCCTGCGGTTCAGGCTGACAGGAAGGGAGGTGGAACCACGAAGCAGAGGCAGTAGGCAGGGAAAGCAGCGAGGGCGCAGGACACACAACGACCCCATAGCTCTTCCAAAGTGCTTGGCGGTCAAAAGCAAAAATCAAAGTACTGTCTAATGGGCCCTCCAGTGTACGTGAGTGTAAATTACACAAATATGTAACATGTAAATTATAAACTATTTCTAGGTATATAATTGTATAAATCCTATAAACAAGACAACTGTAACATAAAAGGAAGAGGGTAAACCTGGATGGGGTAAGATTTCTATGTCCCACTGGAAGTAGTGAAAAGCAGACTTTTCAGATCCTAAGCAGAATGTGAAATGTTAATAAGCATGGACTTCAAAATCCTTAGAGCAACTACTGAAGAGAGCTGTACAGCCAGGCACTGCAGTCCCAGCTACTGGAAGGCTGAGGAGAGAGGATCGCTTGAGCCCAGGACTTCAAAGCCTGCCTGGGCAACACAGTGAAATCCTGTCTCTTTAAAAAAAAAAAAAAAAACTCTTTAAAAAAAACTATCCAAAACAAAATAGATAACATATAGATAATTTAGAATAAATTAAAACAGACTACAAAATGTTTTAAAAAACCTAAAAGGAAATAAAGCAATGATAAAGATAGTGATCTAACAGAAGTCAGATAATAAAATGGTAGACCTGAATCAAAACACATTGATAATTATATTATCATAATAATCTAAAAACACCAATTAGAAGAGGTTGTCAGAAGAGATAAATAAAATCCTAACCCAACTATATTGCATCTACAAGAAACTTACTTCAAATATACTGATATAAGTAGGTAAGTTGAAAGCAAAAGGGGAAAACGGTGAACCAGGCAAGCGCTGGCCAAAAGGAAGCTGGGCGGCTATGTCAGCACCAGAGCCAGCCACACTCAGAGCGAGGAACTCATCAGAGAGGGAGAAGGAAGGGGTCAGCTCCCCAAGGAGCCAGAACAATCCTAAAGGTGAATGCACCGGCCAAAAGGCTTCCTTCCCATTACACCAGGCAAAAGCTGACAGAGCTGGAAGGAGAAATGCCGTAGCCAACCCTGAATCGGTTTCACTTTCTGTGATTTCAATTACCCGAGGTCAACTGCACTCCACAAATATTCAACGGAAAACTCCATTCACAAACAATCCGTAAGTTTTAAACTGTGCGCTGTTCTGAGTAGAGTGATAAACTCTCAGGCCGTCCTGCTCCCCGAGCCTGGGCCACGAACCATCCCCTTGTCCAGCACGTCCACGCTGTATGTGCGACCCGCTGGGGAGAACGCGGTAGCCGGCTGGGTCGCCAGCACGGGACTGGGGCGGTATCGCCAGGCTGCTGGTCAAGGTCAGCGGCAGCCTAAGGCTGCATCACAATGCCTGCTCCGCTCACCTCTCTGCCATCTCACGGCAGGCACCAAAGGGTGAGCACGGTACCATAACGTATTCTGAGAGAAAGACCACATTTACACGACTTTTATGACAGTATATTGTTAGACAACTGTTCTATTATTACTGTTGTAATCTCTTACCATGCCTAATTTACAAATTAAAGTTTATCACTGGTATGCAAGTGTGGAAAAACAGAGACTATGCAGGGTCCAGTACCGTCTCCGGGGTCAGGCATCCACAGTGGGTGCTGCTGGGCCAGTTCCACAGATACATGGAAACAATCGCAGGCCAATCCCCAATGGCGGCTGGAGACACCACCCATTTTCTCAGGAACTGATTGGAAATCAGGGAGAACAGAGGCACGGCCGCACTGCCAGCCACCTGGACCTCCCCGACACGGAAGGGAACGCCCCTGACTGCAGCAGTGATCTGCTGCATGTTCCTCACTAGAAATCTACATGTGGCAGAAACTCTCGTCCACTTCCCTCCACATGACAGCTTCCCGTTCCACACACCTCAGAAAGGAGAAGTGCAGGGCAGCCCTGGCTGGGTGGGTGCAGGGTCCAGCCCCAGCACTGCCTGCAGAGCCAGTGTGGGGGGCCTCCCCTCGGTGTCCACTCAGGCACCTCAGGGCTGATGTGGTTCCGAGGGGCCAGGCTGCCTGAGGACGTGCCTCGGTCCCACAGGGGCTGCTCCTGTTCTGCGGCTCCAGCCCAGAGTCCCACAGTCTGCCCTTTCTGCGGCCTGAACCCAGATAGTGCCAGGAGAAGCCTGGGGGCGCGTCCAGTCATGCCCGGGCCCCACGTGGGTCAACGAGAAGACAGGTTGGACCGAGCACCCTGGGAGGCCACAGAGCCCACGTGACAACAGTCCCGACCCCACGCAGCACCCACAGGGACTCGCCTTCCTCCCTCACCTCTGCCCAGGAGAGGCCAAGATGACTCGCGGTGGAGGAAGGTGGGGAGGAGATACCCAGACAGGCTCAGGAAGAACTGCTCATGCGTCAGCAGGGACCACCGATGTCGAACCCACGGAAAAACTCCAGATGCACAGCTTGTTCCAAGTTGGTGCTTGCGGACTTCTTTCTTTGAATAAAAATAACGGTATTTATGTGGTCAATGGAATGTTACCCTTAAAAGAAAGGAACTTCTGACAAGTTACAACATGGTTGAACCTTAGATCTTATGCTAAGTGAAATAAGCCGGTCACAAAAGAACAAACGCCGAATGAGTCCACTCATGTGAATTACCTAAAGCGGTCAAACTCAGAGACAGAAAGGAGAACAGTGGCAACAGGGGCTGCCTGGCGGGGCTGGGGGGGCTGGTGTTTAGTGGATACAGTTTCAGCTTGGAAAGATGAAAAGCTCTAGATGGAGACAAGTCTCGCTCTGCCGCCCAGGCTGGAGTGCAGTGGCTGGATCTCGGCTCACTGCAAGCTCCGCCTCCCAGGTTTACACCATTCTCCTGCCTCAGCCTCCCAAGTAGCTGGGACTACAGGTGCTCGCCACCTCACCCGGCTAGGTTTTTTGTATTTTTTAGTAGAGACGGGGTTTCACCGTGATGTTTCAGGTTTTTCATGATCACAGGCAGCCCTCCCACACCCACCTTGGTATATCATGCCAAGCAGCTGTCACTGCATGCTCACGGCCTCAGCCTGGCCCGCTTCCACAGGCTGTCCGTCCGTGCATCTTCCACAGATGCGAATCTGCACAGCCTCTGCCTCACCCTGGTACGCGGACTTGGAGTCACTGGCTCTAATTCCAAGTCTCCAAGGTCTCAGCCCTGGCAGCATGGGTGCAGGGTCTGGCCTTGGCACCGCCTGCACAGCCAGCGTGGGGGCCCTGGCGATGTCCACTCTACACAGGCACATCAGAGCTCATGTCTCAATCCCATCTTGCTCTGACTCCTCATAGTCCCACCTCCCAAATCTCTTCCAAGTTCATTTACTTTGCTCCGTCTGTAACTGCCGCCAGCGGACCCTGCACGGCTCATCAGCATCCCACTGCTGGAGAACAAAGGCAGTGCCTGACTCCAGCCGCCTGCACCCTGGGATTTTTTCAGCTCTCCTTTTGTCCTCCCATGAATGCCACGTCCCACGGGGATCTTCCCCCAGCACTGCCATCCAGCATGGCCTCCAGTCTCCTTCTGTGTCTACCAAGAAGCCCTCATTCCCAGGCAGGAGCACCAGGTCTGGCCTGGTCACTGCAAAGCCAGTGTGCACTGCCCCTAGCATGGAGCCTCAATTGTATCTAACCAGCCTTTATAAGTGGCTGCCACGGTGCAACTATCCAACAGCGTAATTAAAGTCATGTATTTGGAGCGGCATACAAACTGTTCTGCCAGTGCTACCAACCAGTACTTTAGAGTTTAGCAACAGGATAGTGTTTCCGTGTCTGCTGGTTCAGCTCGCATGGACAGGTACATGGATGTCCACTGCCTGGGGCCTGGTCAGAGCAGGGCAATGCGTGACCAGGCACAGAGGAAAGACCACGTGAGGACACAGAGAGAAAGTGGCCATTCACAAGCAGAGGCCAACCCTGCTGGCCCCCTGATCTCAGACTCCCAGTTCCAGAACTGAGAGAAAGAAAGTCCTGCCTGATCTGTGGTATTTTGTTAATGGGAGCCCCAGAAAATGAACACAGAGCCAAGAACAGGTAGGACAGAGTCACCCAGGCAGGACACAGATTCCCTGCGCTGTCTGCCGGGTAAGAACCCACAGGAGCTGGTATTTTGCTGATCACAAAAACAATACGTGCTCCAGGCAGAAAGAGCACACTGCTGGGAGTGAAACAAGCCAGCCAGACCTGCACGAGCTCAGCCACAAGGCGCTACTGTGCCACTTCCAGTTGCCTGTGCCCCCAGCCTCCCCAGGCGGCAAACCAACCCAGAAATAACACGCCCACCCTCAGTTTATGTCACTGAACAACATAAAGAGATGTTTTTTCCTTCCTTGACTGATTTTCTATCAGCAGCAGTTCTCAACTCTCAAATCGTATAGCTTGTCAAGATATAAAAATGAATTTAAATATGGTAGGGGAATTGCTGTTTTAACAAGCCATCGATTAGTTTATTTTGTAAATTTAAGAGATTTTAGCCGGGCGCAGTGGCTCACGCCTGTAATCCCAGCACTATGGGAGGCCGAGGCGGGTGGATCACGAGGTCGGGAGATCGAGACCATCCTGGCTAACACGGTGAAACCCCATCTCTACTAAAAGTATGAAAAAAAAATTAGCCAGGCATGGTGGCAGGCGCCTGTAGTCCCAACTACTGGGGAGGCTGAGGCAGGAGAATGGTGTGAATCCAGGAGGTGGAGCTTGCAGTGAGCTGAGATCCGGCCACTGCACTCCAGCCTGGGCGACAGAGCGAGACTCCATCTCAAAAAAAAAAAAAAAGAGTTTTTAAAAATGAAGATTTCAAAGGAGGGCATACTGATCATACTTTGCTGCTCTTCCAGTGATGTCCTCAGAGTCCCAGGTCAGTCTCTGAGTGTCTCGTGGTTTGGATGCTCCTCTGCTCTAGGCAGCTGCAGGGCAGTTTGCAGAGTGAGCAGCATCCACCGGGCGGCGGCAGACTGGCTGGGCGTCTGAGCTCACACCATGCTGCACACCTCACTCACCTGCTCGACCATGGAACCCCAGGTGGGCTTCAGGGGACCCACGGTGGGCAAGAGGCAAAGGTTCCCAGTGCCACCCACTGGAAGGGCAGTGTCCACAGGGCATGCTGGGGGCCCCATGTGTCCATCTCCTTCCTTCCACATGTTACTGGCTGCCCCTCAGCCTCAGATCCACACAGATGCAGTCTCAAGAAGTGGTCCTCACAGCTGCCTTAAGGTGGAGGTCACCCTGACGCACTGGCAAATCAGTGGAGGGAGGCTGGGTGGGGTCGCCAGCTGCCCCGGGACCCACAGCCGCAGAGCAAGGATGAGAACCGCCCCAACCCAGTGCCGTGTGCCCACCCCGGGCGTCAAAGCCAGAGGTACAGAGGGCCACTTTCCAAGGGCGAGTGTAGGTGCTGGAGACCGGCTCAGGCTTGAGGGGCAGGACAGAGGCAGCACGGAGCTGGAGCCGCAGACAGAGCTGCCCCGGGGTGGGCAGGCAGCAGGGGCCGGGGAGGCAGGAGAGCAGGGTCAAGGACCCAACCCCTCTCCTGCCCTGCTGGCCCCAGCAGAGCCCTGAGGATGCTGGAGAACACTGGGGACAGCAGGCCAAGGGCAAAGGCAAAGGAGGCACGTGCCAGTGCTTCCACCAACTAGAAAATGGGCAGATCCGCCCAGCCTCCTGGTCCTTAGCCCGTCCAGATGTGGCCAGCCCTCACCACATTCCCCCTGCAAGCTCATGGGCTCAGGGCATCAGCCAGTGCCTCCTCATGCTGCCCTCGGGGAACCAGTTCCCAGAGAGGCCCCGGACCCCAGTTCTCCACACAGCGGACATCCCAGAAGATGGGAGAGTGATTTCTGTAAAACCTCACAGTCATCACATGCTTCAAAACAAAGAACAGTGAATCACAGAATTTTTTTCTTAATGTAATTTGGGGCTGCGCACAGTGGCTCACGCCTGTAATCCTAGCACTGGAGGAGGCCAAAGCGGGCAGATCACTTAAGGTCAGGAGTTTGAGACCAGCCTGGGCAACACGGCAAAACCTTGTCTCTACTAAAAATACACAAATCAGCTGGGCATGGTGGTGGGTGCCTGTAATCCCAGCTACTTGGGAAACTGAGGCAGGAGAATCACTTGAACCCAGGAGACAGAGGTTGTAGTGAGCTGAGATCGTGCCCCTGCACTCCAGCCTAGGTGACAGAGTGAGACTCTGTCTCAAAAATAAATAAATAAATAAAATAAATGTGATCTGGTCCTTTTCCCTGTGTCTGGGCAGCATGAGGGCAGGTGGCTGGGAAGAAAGAGATGTCTCTTGTGCTCAGCAGGTAGCTCAGTCAGCAGGTCATAACCCTGAGTCCTGGTATAACTCAACAGTCTTGAAAATGAAAGACACTAGGCTGCAAAAAATAAAATAAATAAATGGAAATTAAAGCAGCCAAGACTAACTTTAACCTGGAAGCAGAGGTGGTGCCAACAGATTAAAAGGGAAAAGGAGGCCGGGCACAGTGGCTCAAGCCTGTAATCCCAGCACTTTGGGAGGCCAAGACGGGCGGATCACCAGGTCAGGAGATCGAGACCATCCTGGCTAACATGGTGAAACCCCGTCTCTACTAAAAAAAATACAAAAAACTAGCCGGGCGAGGTGGCAGGCCTCTGTAGTCCCAGCTACTCGGGAGGCTGAGGCAGGAGAATGGCATAAACCCGGGAGGCGGAGCTTGCAGTGAGCTGAGATCCAGCCACTGCACTCCAGCCCGGGCGACAGAGCGAGACTCCCTCTCAAAAAAAAAAAAAAAAAAAAGGGAAAAGGAAAAAAGTTTGTGTGTACGAGTGTCTCTGTGTGTGAGAGTGTGTGTCTTCAATAAGCCAGCACCCCTGGGAGAACACAGGCCCCGTGGAAAACCGGCCTCAGACACCAGACAAAACAAAGAAGTCAAACGAGACAGGGGCTTCGGAGACAGGCCTCTCAGGGGAGGCTCAGGGGCAGGTGGCCGGGAAGGGTGGGGGCTGCTAAAGGGGGAACGGGCGGGCCATACCATCCAGATGGCCCCACGGCCGCCCCAAAACAGCAGTGTGCATGCGGCCACTCTGGCCAGGCCCAGGCCCCTAAGGTGCCGGCAAGCGCACAGCAGAATGGTGGCTGCACACACAGGGACAACGTGCACTGCCCGCTCCACCTAGCCCCTGGCCACGGAGGGACCTTGTATTTTACCAGATTAGAGGATAAACTTTTGAGACGTATTTACTTCTCTTTCCAACCCAGGTCAAGAGGCAGCTTTTCACTGGGACCGAACAGTCGTCTCCGTAGGTGTAAAAATAGAAACTGCCAAGACGGCTCAACACCAAGGTTGCAGAACGTGGAGAAGCCACAGTCCAGAAAATGCAGAAGCGAAGGCATGGGCGCCATGCAGGCGGCGGTGCTGTGGCAGGCGGCAGGCCGATGCTAACTCCGATGCTAACTCCGCCACTGCGCCCCGCGCCGACAGAGGTGCAGAGATGCTTTGCTAGAAAGAGGGTCTTCCCAGCATTTCCAAACCAGCCATTTAAAAATTTTACAACTTGTGGCCGGGCGCGGTGGCTCAAGCCTGTAATCCCAGCATTTCGGGAGGCCGAGGCGGGCGGACCACGAGGTCAGGAGATCAAGACCATCTTGGCTAACACGGTGAAACCCCGTCTCTACTAAAAATATAAAAAATTAGCCGGGCATGGTGGCGGACGCCTGTAGTCCCAGATACTAGGGAGGCTGAGGCAGGAGAATGGCGTGAACCCGGGAGGCGGAGCTTGCAGTGAGCTGAGATCGCGCCACTGCACTTCAGCCTGGGCGACACAGCGAGACTCCGTCTCAAAAAAAAAAAATTTTTTTTACAACTTGTAAGCATTCCACTTGTCCAACTAAACAGCATAATCAAAGACAAACTATGAAATGTTTCTGCAAACGTGCGCAAGGCATGAGCTGATTTTCTTCCTCTTCTATATGCAAAATGATGGCACTTTCCAGAAAACTAGAAACTTCTAATATTTTTGAGCAATCTGTTCATGTAAAATAGGCATAAAATAAATCATCGTAAGAAGAAAAGCATACTTCGCCGTCCCTTTCTCTCCCAGGCGTAGAAAGAATGTGGAATGTGCCCTTTTGTATTTCCAAGCAAGGGACCGCGCCAGCATGGCTGCAGCTGGTTTTCCCCGGGTTAAATGGCCTGACGGCAGGGCTGCAGCATAGAGACAGGCTGTCATGACCAGCAAGGCAAAAAGTGCAGAGTTAAAAACCAATATAGGCCGGGCGCGGTGGCTCAAGCCTGTAATCCCAGCACTTTGGGAGGCCAAGGCGGGCAGATCACGAGGTCAGGAGATCGAGACCATCCTGGCTAACACGGTGAAACCCCGTCTCTACTAAAAAATACAAAAAAAACTAGCCGGGCGAGGTGGCGGGCGCCTGTAGTCCCAGCTACTCGGGAGGCTGAGGCAGGAGAATGGCGTGAATCCGGGAGGCGGAGCTTGCAGTGAGCCGAGATCCAGCCACCGCACTCCAGCCTGGGCGACAGAGCGAGACTCCGTCTCAAAAAATAAAAATAAAAATAAAACCAATATAACATCTTCTAGCCTAGCTTTATTACTGAAGTAATTTGATTTTTTTTTTTTGAGATGGAGTCTTGTTCTTGTCTCCCAGGCTAGAGTGCAGTGGCGCAATCTTGGCTCACTGCAACCTCTGCCTCCCAGGTTCAAGCAATTTTCCTGCCTCAGCCTCTCGAGTAGCTGGTATTACAGGCACACGCCACCACACCCAGCTAATTTTTGTATTTTTGGTAGAGACAGGGTTTCACCATGTTGGTCAGGCTGGTCTTGAACTCCTGATCTCAGGTGATCTGCCTGCCTCGGCCTCTACAGGTGCTGGGATTACAAGTGTGAGGTAATCTTTTTGTAATGCACAAAAACTTCAAATTCCATTCTCAAAACCAGCTCAAAAGAACGGCCTCATCAACAAAGAAACAGAAATCAAGTTTGAAAATCACAATGAGGTGCTGATGTCTAAGACAGAGTGTGCCAAGGAACCCTGAGAGACAGTGCATGTCCCCAAGCCACACGGCCTCCGCCCCCCACCCTCGGGCTGCAGCCCCTTCAGCCAGGGTCAGGCTGCCTCTGGGAGTGGTCTCCCAACACCAGGTGGTCTCGCAACCTCCTAACATGGCCCCCCAGACGTCCCGCTACCTTCCCGTGCAGCCTGACCGCCTCTGATCCCCCAGGCGCTGCCAAACCTGCGCTCACCTCTTCCTGTCACTCTCCTGCTCACTTTCACTGGCCCTTCTGCCTACAGCTGTGGTTTTCTTTTCTTTTTTTTTTTTTTGAGACGGGGTCTCGCTCTGTCGCCCAGGCTGGAGTGCAGTGGCCGGATCTCAGCTCACTGCAAACTCCGCCTCCCGGGTTCCCGCCATTCTCCTGCCTCAGCCTCCCGAGTAGCTGGGACTACAGGCGCCGCCACCTCGCCCGGCTAGTTTTTTGTATTTTTTAGTAGAGATGGGGTTTCACCGTGTTAGCCAGGATGGTCTCCAACTCCTGACCTCGTGATCCGCCCGTCTCGGCCTCCCAAAGTGCTGGGACTACAGGCTTGAGCCACTGCGCCCGGCCAACAGCTGTGGTTTTCAAACCATGCACCATGAAACCCCAGAGTGCCCCAACACAGCAAGGGAGAGCAGTTGTCTTTATCTGTCAAATTTGTATGAAAAGACTACTCTGATGCTAACATAATTAATAAAAGGCAGAGAAGGGGTCCAGTATTCCACAGAATAAAGTCTCAATCGCTCACAGAACACCCAAGGGCCTCCCTCGTGTCCCACACCCCTGGGCCATGGAGGACCCGCTGCGCCATCCACCATTTCCACTGCCCCAGGTGGAGCCCTCAGGACAATGAGACACGCACCTCAGCCCAGGGCTGGGCTGCCAGGCACACAGATGAGCTCGGGGAAGCCCCACTGGCCCATGTGGCAGATACCTGGGTTGCGCAGGCATCTGGCTGGTGGAGGGGCTGTTTCTCTCCTACCTGTGTGCACCTGGGCTGCACACACACAGCATGACCGATGACGGAGTGTTCCTCGACAACGGCCATTCCCTCATCGTTCACCCGGATCCAGGACATGTGTAAAAGGCACAAAGGGAAGAGGACGGCGTTTCCCACTCCACCTACTCTTTCTGTTGGAGCAGACCCACCACGGCCGTCTCCGGGAGGACAGTCACACCACAGAGGGGCACTCCCAAGCTCAGGAGAAGAGTGGGGGTCACCACTCACAGATGCCGACACTGAGTACGGAAGGGCAGGGAGGCTGCCACAGCCCCACGGCCTGCCTCACGTGCCTCAGTGGCGTGGCCTGTGTGGCCAGGAAGTCCCGCCTGCTCAGGAGGCCATGTGCTCAGCTGGACACCAGGCATGGCCTCGGGCGCTTGGCAAAGCAATTCCACCGCTGGCCATCCTGGCTGGGGTTTCTCAGCCGGCTCTGATTCCTGCGGCTTGACGGGAAGGGAACTGGCTGCTGCCCACCTTGTCCCCCACCTTATCACTGTGCCCGACAGACCGTGTATCTGCTGGGTCCTGTGGCGCACGGCTGAGGAACAGGCCTATGGGCAACAGAGCCCCGTGCTTCCCCTCCCCACCAGCCCCGCAGGTTCTCCTCTCAGGGCCCAGGAGGGTGCAGGTTGACGACCAAAGGCTACATGGCAGCCACCAGATTGTCTTCACCCAGCATCCGCACCTACTGATGTGCCTGTTCTTCTCTCCTTGTCTCTCCCTCCCCCAGTAAGGACCTGGACCCCCGAATCCCCACCTGGCTGGCCTGGGCGTGGCCTGGCCCCGCCAGGGTCTGGCACAGCCCAGTAGCAGCCCAGCACTTCTCCTGCACCAAGTACACCCACGAGGGGCTGCAGGCTCCCTCACTGCGCCTGGCCTGTGGACCAAGTGTCTCCCAGGCTCCCCCACTGCACCTGGCCTGTGGTCTGAGTGTCTCCCAGGCTCCCCCACTGTACCCAGCCTGTAGTCTGAGTGTCTCCCAGGCTCCCCACTGCACCCGGCCTGTGGGCCGAGCATCTCCCAGGATCCCCTACTGCCTCCAGCCTGAGGTCAAGCCCACGACCTTAGCTACCACCTACACTACACCTCACTCCCCAATCTCTATCAAGGGTCCCACTATCAAGACACTTGGGCTGGAAGCACCAGCATCAACCTCGCCAGCTTCCTCCACATGCACCAAGAGACCACACAGTTCCCACGCAGTGGGGTGGTCTGTGCCCACGGGTGCCCCATTTCAGCAGGCTCATGCTGTGGGATGTCCCAGGCACCTCGCCGGAAAAGTCCCTGCAGAGGCGGGAGCTCTGCACGCGGGCAGTGCGACAGAACATCCCCAGTGACTGTGAACCAAGCAGGGATCTAAGCGGGAGCTTCTCAGGTAAACCAGAATCCTGATCTTAAAGCCAGCTCCCTCCCAGTCTTCATGAAAACTGTGGGAAAGGTGTCCAGGCCATCTAGCTATCCATCAAAGGAACAAAAGCAGAGAGCAGCTCTTTCACTGAGGTCATATAAATCTTTTCCATTATTCCAGCGACACCTGCACATTCAGGACACGTGAAGGAAACACCACTGGCCCATGCATGAACCATGCAGCCTGCTTCGGGGCTGCCTGCCCTCCTCCTGCTTAGGCCTGAGGCAAGCCTGACAGTACCACATCTGCGCAGAAAAGCCTGGAGTGTGTTTTCAGATGCCTTTCCTAGCAGCACATCCCAGGAGGTTTCTTAGGCCACACAATGTCTTTAAAGCTGCAGGTGGCTTTGGGCCAGGTGCTCTCCTATGGGGGCCATGAACAAGGTGGAGCCGGACACCAGCACGGTGCTTCCCAACAGAATCCAGGGGTCACTTCTGCTTTTGTAATTTAATCTGAATGTCCTTTTAATTTGTATTTCTTTTATTTATTTATTTATTACTTTATTTATTTTTAAGATGGAGTCTCACTGTCACCCAGGCTGGAGTGCAAGTAGCACGGTCTCAGCTCACTGCAACCTCCGCCTCCTGTGTTCAAGTGATTCTCTTGCCTCAGCCTCCCAAGTAGCTGGGATGACAGGCATGCGCCACCATGCTGGGCTAAGTTTTGTATTTTTAGTATTTTTAGTGTTTAGTAGTAATTTATTTAGTAGTAATTTTGTATTTTTAGTAGAGACAGGGTTTCACCATGTTGGCCAGGCTGGTCTCGAACTCCTGACCTCAAGTGATCTGCCAGCTTTGGCCTCCCAAAGTGCTGGGATTGCAGGCACGAGCCACTGTGCCTGGCCTTAATTTTCATTTATTTTACTATCACTGAGATGAAGCATATTTCTATGCATTAACCAGTCTGTTTTTCTTCTTGAGACAGGGTCTCACTGTCGACCAGGCTGAAGTGCAGTGGTGATCACGGCTTACTACAGCCTCAACTTCTCAGGCTCAAGTGATCCTCCCACCTCAGCCCCCCAGGTAGCTGGGACTACAAGCGTGCACCACCACGTCTGGCTAATTTTTTTGAATTTTAGTAGAGACAGGGTCTTGCCATGTTGCCCAGGCTGGTCTTGAACTCCTGAGCTCAAGTGATCCTCCAGCCTTGGCCTCCCAAAGATGCTGAAATTACAGGCACGAGCCACTTCCCCCTGCCTATTTTTCATTTGTAACTTGCCAGCTTGGGTTGTTTGCCTCTTTGTTTTTTTTAAATCCTTGGAATCTTGGTATTTTCTTCAGCAACTGACAGATGGACTTACTATACTAACAACATTAAAGATATTAAAGCTTTGGAGAGTTGGTACAAAACTTTTTCCAGGTCAAGTTACTTTCTTTTTCATTTCATTTACTATTTTCTTTGAAACTAAGTTTTAACTTTTTATCATATCAGCCTTTCCCTTTGGAATTTCCTGTTTCACTTCTAAATTTACCAAGGAGGAAGAACTCTGCCAGCCCAGGCCCAGGGAAGGAAGCGGTTTATAATCATAGCCCCAGTTTCTGCAAATTGCTGTCGCCACAATAGAAACTAAACAACTGATCAGGTGAGAAACAGTATCAAGGCAGCACACTATAGCTAATCTCAGAGAGTTAATTTAAAAGTAATCTTGAGATCAATAAAAATTTCAGCAAACTGACTGGTAGTAGGATTTTTAAAACTGGGCCTCAGATATATAACAATTCTTGGACTCTGACCTGCTCTCAACATAATTAGTAATGTTTAATGATGTCGAAGACGTGCGAACCCACTACCCACACCGAAAGGCAGAGTCCTGCTTGTGATCCACAGTGAGCCCCTGTTGGCAACCCCAGGCATCGATCCCCTGCTTAAACTGTATCTCATCTATATTCTTTTTTTTTTTTTTTTTGAAATGGAGTTTCACTCTTGCTACCCAGGCCGGAGTGCAATGGTGCAATCTCAACTCACTGCAACCTCCGCCTCCCGGGTTCAAGTGATTCTCGTGCCTCAGCCTCCTGAGTAGCTGGGATTACAGGCATGTGCCACCACGCCCGACTTTTTTTCTTCTTAGAGGGAGTTTTGCTCTTGTTGCCCAGGCTGGAGTGCAATGGCACGATCTCGGCTCACTGCAATCTCTACCTCCCGGGTTCAAGTGATTTCTCCTGCCTCAGCCTCCCGAGTAGCTGGGATTGCAGGCATGCACCATCACGCCTGGCTAATTTTGTATTTTTAGTAGAGACGAGTTTTTCCATGTTGGTCAGGTTGGTCTCGAACTCCCGACCTCAGGTGATCCACCCACCTTGGCCTCCCAAAGTGCTGGGATTACAGGCCTGAGCTACCGCGCCCGGCCAATTTTGTATTTTATTTTTTTAGTAGAGGCAGGGTTTCTCCATGTTGGTCAAGCTGGTCTCGAACTCCCAATCTCAGGTGATCCTCCCAACCTCAGGTGATCCACCCACCTCGGCCTCCCAAAGTGCTGAGATTACAGGCGTGAGCCACTGCGTCCAGCCATAGCTCATTTATATTCTTAAAAAGCATCTTTTAGTTGAGTTGTTATAAAAGGGATATCATCGATAGTCACCTGACCTATTCATGCCATGCCCACTGCTATGACGAGACGCAGGCACACTGCCATGCGGAGCTCCTGGAGCACCATTTTGACATGTGCGTGCTATTCCACGCAACCCACAAGCCAGGCTGCCTATCCTGTCTCCTGCTGCTCAGAACCAACGCCATTGCGGACACTTGGCTGTCACTACCCGTGAGGAACATTCTTACACATGAACACCTGGGCAACACATTCTCCAGCACAAGGCTCAGCAAGCATTTTCTAAGCAGGGCCATCAGTGGACAAGCGTCCTGTGGTACACAAGAGAACGTCCTCATTCTTAGGAAATAGACACCGATGTGTTTAGAGGTAAAGGGCCACAAGTGGAGAGAGAAGTGTCTGAATTGTGTTCTTTGTCCTATTTTTATTTTTGCAATGTTTTGTAAGTTTGATGTTATTTAAAATGAGTAAGAAAGGCTGGGCGCAGTGGCTCACGCCTGTAATCTCAGCACTTTGTGGGGCAGAGGCGGGTGATCACCTGAGGTTGGGCGTTCGAGACCAGCCTGACCAATATGGATAAACCCTGTCTCTATTAAAAATACAAAATTAGCCAGGCGTGGTGGCAGATGCCTGTAATCCCAGCTACTCGGGAGGCTGAGGCAGGAGAATTGCTTGAACCCAGGAGGTGGAGGTTGCAGTGAGCCGAGATCACGCCACTGCACTCCAGCCTCGGCGACAAGAGCAAAACTCTGTCTCAAAAAATAATAATAATAAAATAAAATAAGAATGAAATATCCCTGTGAAAACTTTTTGTGAACACAAGGGAAAGGAATGTGAAACGTCTGGAACAGACTTGCCCCGACTCTCCAAGCGCAAGCGTGTTTTGGTCACCCCTCACTCCTATGGCCCCAGGCAGGCTGGACACTGGCACATATCGCAAGCTGAACCCATCTCACCGGCCAGAGCACGGCTGCAACATGCCCGCGTCTGCCCAGAGGAAGGTTTTGCCCAGAGTGACACACTGCTGCGCAGAAAGCTTTTAACCCCCAGTTGTGAGAGGTGCCTGGGCACCACACCTTCATAAGGACGGCCTGTAGAAAGGACCTTCCAGGCCCAGTCAGCCAGGGAGTAAACATCAGTGTTATAATCAGAATGCTTCAGATCATTGCAAAAGAGCTAGGTTTTGTTTTCTGTGGATGGGTCAAACTAATTTATTATGAGACAGAAACTACAGACTGGCATGTTTTTATATAAATTAAGGTACTGTTGACAAATAAAAACTGTATATACTTACTGCACACAATGAGAGGTTTACACACACGCACACCTTGTGGAACAGTTAAATCGAGCCATTCTGCACATCTGTCACTTCACAGACTTTTTTTTGTTGTTGTTCCTTTCTGGAGCAAGAACAGCTACTTTCCCAGCCAGGTGACGAGCTTAAAATATGTGAACCTTACCCCACCCCCATGCAGAGTGAGTCCACGCCTCATCACACCCACCCACCCACACACACACACACACACACACCCTGGCAGCCCCGCCCAACCCCACCCCCATGCAGTGAGTCCACGCCGCCTCATCTCTCACACACAGACACGCGCGCGCACACACTCAGCAGCCCCCCCCACCCCCCCCCTGCGCAGAGTGAGTCCACGCCGCCTCATCTCTCTCACACACACACACACACACTCGGCAGCCCCGCCAGCAGACTCTGCAGCCTAGAAGGCAGGAGGCAGCCTCCAGCCCCAGCAAGAAGGCAGGTCTCAGCCTTTGGCTGACCTCTGCCACGGTGCCCCAGGCCAGGAGGGCAGTTTCCCCTGCCTGGCAGCTCCCCGGGGAGTTGGGAACCAAGTGCAGCCAGCAAAGATGCCACAGGCACCTCAGACACAGGGCTCCACGTTCCCTCCGGGAAAAAAGGACCCCACCCTGTCCTCAACCCCCTTTAACACCAGCACATCTCAGCCGCTTGCACTTCATGAAGCCTTGGGGTGTCTGAGCTCATTTAACCCCTTCTTTAGAGATGGCGAAATTGAGGGCCAGAGAAAGTGATATGTCCAAATTCACAGAGCCGAGAAATGGGAGGAGATGGACTCCAACCCCAGCCCCGTCGGCCTGCCCAGATGGGTTATTTGCAGCAATCCCCATTCTATTTCCTTCTTTTTAAAGGTTGAATAGTATTCCACTGTGTGTGTGTGTGTGTACACATATATTAATAAACATACCAAGATATAGACAACACAAAAAGTGCTAGATTTTACTTAAAAATACTCTAAACTTAAAATTACTTAAAAATACCCTAAATTGGCCGGGTGTGGTGGCTCATGCCTGTAATCCCAGCACTTTGGGAGGCCAAGGTGGGCGGATCATGAGGTCAGGAGATCGAGACCATCTTGGCTAACACGGTGAAACCCCATCTCTACTAAAAATACAAAAAATTAGCTGGGTGTGGTGGCGGGTGCCTGTAGTCCCAGCTACTCGGGAGGCTGAGGCAGGAGAATGGCGGGAACCCGGGAGGCGGAGCTTGCAGTGAGCTGAGATCCGGCCACTGCACTCCAGCCTGGGCAACAGAGCGAGACTCTGTCTCAAAAAAAAAAAAAAAAAAAAAACCTAAATTGCTGGCCAGGCTTGGTGGCTTATACCTGTAATCCCAACACTCTGGGCGTCCAAGGCAAGTGGATCACCTGAGGTCAGGAGTTCAAGACAAGCCTGGCCAACATGGCAAAGCCTCATCTCTACTAAAAATACAAAAATTAGCCAGGTGTGATGGTGGGCGCCTGTAATCTCAGCTACTTGGGAGGCTGAGGCAGGAGATTCACTCGAACCTGTAAGGCAGAGGTTGTGGTGAGCTGAGACGGTATCACTGAACCATTATTCTGTTGATGTAAACCTGGATACACAAATACTCTTACCCAGAGTGTTCGCTGCAGTAACACACTGCACAGGAGTATGGCCTGGGAGCGACAGGTTCTGCCGTGCAGCCTAGGTGAGGAGCAGCCGGTACCATCTGGGGGTGTACGTGCACTTTGTGATGCCCACACAATGACAAAAGTGCCTAACCATGCATTTCTCAGAACGTATCCCTGTTGGCAAGTGATGCATGACTGTGATTCCTCGGAATGACAGAAGCAAATACTAGAGCTCCTGTATTTTTATCTAACAGCGATGAGGAATTAGGCTTCCCTAGTAGCTGACACACCAGGCCCCAGCCCCTTCCCTCTGCCCTGGCGTCCCTAGAGAGCAGCAGGCGCCTGTGGCTCTGAGAGTTCAGGGGTGCCCCATCAACCAGGACTTGGCCCAGGGGATCAAAGGGTGATAATGACAAGCCCATGTTTTAATGAAAGAAACTGTTATGGGCTGAACTGTGTGCCCTCAAAATTTGTGTGTTGAAGCCTTAACCCCATCCCCAGGACCTCAGAATGCCTCCGTTCTTTACAGAGACAATTAAGTTAAAAGGAAGCCATCAGGGTGGGCCCTGATCCACTGGGACCCGGTCCTTACAAGACAAGATTAGGCAGGCGCGGTGGCTCACTTCTGTAATCTCAACGCTTTGGGAGGCCGAGGCAGGTGGATCACCTGAGGTCCAGCGTTCGAGATCAGCCTGACCAACATGGAGAAACCTCATCTCTACTAAAATAACATAGAAAATTAGCCAGGCGCAGTGGCGCATGCCTGTAGTCCCAGCTACTCAGAAGGCTGAGGCAGGAGAATCACTTGAACCTAGGAGGCAGAGGTTGCGGTGAGCCCAGATCATGCCATTGCATTCCAGCCTGGGCAATGAGAGCGAAACTCCATCTCCAAAAAAAAAAAAAAAAGGCAAGGAGAATAGGACACAGACCCACACGGAGTGGGGATTACAGGTGTGAACCACTGCTCTTTTTCAGAATGGCTTAGCTATTTGTGAACTTTTATTCTTCTATAGACATTTTAGAAGCAGGATGGTAAACTTAAAAAAAAAAAAAAAAAGGCCAGGCGCAGTGGCTTATGCCTGTAATCCCAACACTTAGGGAGGCCAAGCCGGGTGGATCACTTGAGGTCAGGAGTTCAAGACCAGCCTGACCAACATGGTGAAACCCCACGTCTACTAAAAATACAAAATTAGCTGGGCGTGGTGTCGCACGCCTGTAATCCCAGCTACTCGGGAGGCTGAGGCAGGAGAATCGCTTGAACCCAGCAGGTGGAGGTTGCAGTGAGCCAAGATTACACCATTGCACCCCAGCCCGGGCAACAAGAACAAAACTTTATCTCAAAATAATAAAAAATTTAAAAAATCCAGCTGGAGTTTTTATTGGGATTGCAGAGAATTTATAGATCTAATTTGGGGAGGCTTGATTGCCTTAACATAATAGCAGCTACATTTATCGTAAGTTTTTATCTTTTACTAGAGTTTGGAATTTTTTTTTAAAGATCTCCAGTGTTCATTTTTTAATTTCTACATATGTTATAGTTTTTATTTTTGTGAATGATGCCTCTTTATTCCTGATGTAAAAGAAATAATACTGGTTTCTGTAAGTTGTCCTTACATGCAGCGTTTTTGCTGAATTCTCATATTATTGTAATAGTTGATTCCATTCGGTTTCTTATATAGATCGTTAGTATCATCTGCAAATATTGATGGTTTTATCTCTTCGTTCTAGTTCTTATGCCTGTATCTTCTCTGTGACATGATGATCAAATCTCTTTTCTGGCCAGGCACGGTGGCTCAAGCCTGTAATCCCAGCACTTTGGGAGGCCGAGACGGGCGGATCACGAGGTCAGGAGATCGAGACCATCCTGGCTAACACAGTGAAACCCCATCTCTACTAAAAAAAATACAAAAACCTAGCCGGGCGAGGTGGCGGGTGCCTGTAGTCCCAGCTACTCGGGAGCTCGGGAGGCTGAGGCAGGAGAATGGCGTAAACCCGGGAGGCGGAGCTTGCAGTGAGCTGAGATCCCGCCACTGCACTCCAGCCCGGGCAACACAGCGAGACTCCGTCTCAAAAAAAAAAAATCTCTTTTCTGGCCCAGCAGCCCAGTCGCTACTAGTCCGTAGCAGAAGCAACAGCTCATAGGAGTGGGCTTCCTGGACAACTCGGTCTCATCGTAATGGGGGTTATACCTGAAACTCCTCTGTTAAGTGTGATGGTTGTTTGGTATCAGTTCAGGGTATGTGGCCTTTATCAAATTAAGACAATTTCGACCGCGCACGGTGGCTCACGCCTGTAATCCCAGCACTTTGGGAGGCCGAGGTGGGTGAATCACCTGAGGTCGGGAGTTGGAGATTCCCCATCGCTACAAAAAAAAAAAAAAAACAAAATTAGCCGGGCGTGGTGGCACATGCCTGTAATCCCAGCTACTCGGGAGGCTGAGACAGGAGAATCGCTTGGACCCGGGAGGCAGAGGTTGCAGTGAGCCGAGATTGTGCCATTGCACTCCAGCCTGGGCAACAAGAGCAAAACTCTGTCTGAAAAAAAAAAAAAAAAAGACAATTTCCTTCTATCCCTTTTTTTCTAGAAGTCTTTAATCATAAATAAACGTTGAATTTTTATTAAATGCTATTATTTATCTGTGAGATAATCTCATAACTTTTCTTTTTTATCCTAATAATACATTGATAGACTTTCCGATATTGAATTATCCTTGAATTCTTCACCTAAACTTGCAGCTGGCCCCAGTGAGCCAAGAGTCCAGGTGGTGTTCAGGCTCACTGGTTTTGTGACGACTGGTCCTCCTAGGAATAGCTTGAGAAGTCAAGCTTTGGATAGGGATTCAAATGGAATACAGAACTTCACCACTTCAGCTGTGGGGCCATGTGGTTCTTTGGAGCAAGCACACCTCCTTCTGTGGTATCTTCAAGGACAAATCAACACTCATCCCCGCTGTCCTGGCCAGGACAACATGACTGCAAGGAGTGACCACACAGGCTCTGAGCATCAAATTTTGACTATGGAATCAGGTTTCAAGATGAAACCCACTGCTTTCAGAGCATTTGGGTTTTTTTTCCCCCTCCCTTGTGACGCAAAATCCCTGAATGTGCCGGGGAAAGCAAAGAACAGGGCATAACAAGGTCACAGCAGCTATCACTGTACATCTATCTTATTCCCATCTACAAAACCTGGAAGCCACAGCTCAACAGGCATCATCTCTGCCCCCATGGAGGGCCGAGCCACAGCCCGTGGCATGGGCTGTGCGTGAAGGAAATGCAGTCATAATAAAGTTGGAGGGGAGCGACCAGGAAAACAAATGCCCAGTGAGCTTGTGCCGAACAGCACAGATGAACATCAGGCTTAAACCAACACGGTAGTGAAAAACACATCCCTAATTTCTGAGACCATGTTCTAAGAGCCTTTTAACACAAAAAAGTTCATACAAATGCAAATCTTGTCCCTGGAATGCTCTGAAATCCTTCCATTAGATAACCTTCCTATTAGAAATCAGGCCTGAGCTGCTGTGGCCATCAGCTCTCTGGATATAAGACACAAAGAGAACAAATAACAAAATGACAGGTGTAAATCCCATCACATACATATTTGCATTAAATGTAAATGAACAAGACACTCAAATCAAAAGGCACAGATTTACAGAGTAAACAGAAAACATGAACCAACCATATGCTATCCATTAGAAACACATTTTAAATATAAAAACGTCTTCCCAGGATTGGAAGACATAATATTGTTAAGATGACAATATAATCCAAAGCCTTCTAAAGACTCAATGCAATCCCTTTGAAAATTCCAACAGCAGTTTTTTGTTTTTTGTTTTTGTTTTTTTTGCAAAAAAATAACCCACTTAAAAATTCATAGGAATCTCCAAAGACCCAAACTAGCCAAAACAATCTTGAAAAAGATGAATCAAAGTTGGAGACTTCACTCCTTTTTATTTCAAAACTTACTATAAAGCTACAGTAATTGAAACAGTGTGGCACTGGCATAAAGAAAGGCATACTGGCCAATTAAACAGAATAAAGAACCCAGAAATAAACCTTCACATATGTGGTCAAATGATTTGCAACAATTATGTCAAGATCATTCAATGGAAAAAGAATAGGCTTTTCAACAAATTGTGTTAGGAAAACTGAATATCCACACATACAAGAATTATGTTGGACTGTTACCTTAGATAACACATAGAAAAGTTAACTCAAAACAGATCAACATTTTAAACATCGGATCTAAAACTATAAAACTCTTAGAAGAAAACAGGAGAAAAGCTTCATGACATCAGATTTGGCAATGATTTCTTGGATATGACACCAAAAACACCAGCAACAACAGAAATAATAGACCAGGTGCTGCTGCTCACATCTGTAATCCCAACACTTTGTAAGGATGAGGTGGGAGGATGACTTGAGCTTAGGAGTTCAAGACCAGCCTAGGCAACACAGCTAGTTCTGTCTCTACTAAAAAATAAAATAAGGCCGGGCATGATGGCTCACGCCTGTAATCCCAGCACTTTTCGAGGCCGAGGTAGGCAGATCGCCTGAGGTCAGGAGTTCAAGACCAGCCTGACCAACATGCAGAAACCCCGTCTCTACTAAAAATACAAAATTAGCCAGGCGTGGTGGTGCATACCTGTAATCCCAGCTACTTGGGAGGCTGAGGCAGAAGAATTGCTTGAACCCGGGAGGCAGAGATTGCGGTGAGCCAAGATGGTGCCATTGCACTCTAGCCTGAGCAACAAGAGCAAAACTCTGTCTCAAAAATACGAAAAAAGAAAAAGAAAATAAATAAAATAAAAAGCAGCTGCATGTGGTGGCTCACACCTGTAGTCCCAGACACTCGGGAGGCTGAAGTGGGAGGACTGCTTGAGCCCAGGATATCAAAGCTGCAGTGACCCAAGATTACACCACTGAATTCCAGCCTGGGTAACAGAGTGAGAACCCATCTCAAAAAATAAATAACCAATAGATACTACCCAAAGCAATCTACAGATTCAATGCAATCTCTATCAAAATACCTACCATACTCTTCATACAAACAGAAAAAGAAATCCTAAAATTTGTATGCAACCACAAAAGACTTGGAATAGCAAAAGCTATCCTGAGCAAAAGAACAAGGCTGGAGGCATCACACTACCTGACTTCAAAATATACTACAGAGGCTGGGCACGGTGGCTCACACCTGTAATCCCAGCACTTTGGGAGGCCAAGGCGGGTGGATCACCTGAGGTCAGGAGTTCGAGACCAGCCTGGCCAACATGGTGAAACACTGTGTCTGCTAAAAATACAAAAATTACCTGGATATGGTGGTGCACACCTGTAATCCCCAGCTACCCAGGAGGCTGAGGCAGGAGAATCGCTTGAACCTGGGAGGTGGAGGTTGCAGTGAGCCAAGATTACGCCATTGCACTTCAGCCTGGGTGACAGAGTGAGATAACGTCTCAAAAAAAAAAAAAAAAAAAAAAAAAAAAACCACTACAGAGCAGTACTAACCCAAACAGCACACTACTGGCATAAACATAGACACATAAACCACTGGAACAGAATGGAGCCTGGAAATAAATGCATGCATTTACAGCCAACTGATTTTTAACAAAGGTGCCAAGAACACACAATGAGAAAAGGATAGGCTCCTCAATAAACGGTGCTGAGAAAACTAGATACACACATACAGAAGAATAACATCAGACCTGGCTTCTCAATATAGACAAAAATCAACCCGAAATGAATTAAAGACTTAAATGTGGCCAGGTGCGGTGGCTCAGCCTATAATCCCTGAGAAGCCCAGGCAGGGGAATCACCTGAGCTCTGGAGTTTGAGACCAGTCTGGGCAACATGGCAAAACCTCATTTCCATAAAAAAAAAATACACAACTTAGGTGGTGGCTCACACCTGTAATCCCAACACTTTGGGAGGCTGAGGCAGGAGGATCATTTGAGGTAAGGAGTTTTAGACTAGCCTGGCCAACATGGTGAAACCCTGCCTCTACTATTAAAATACAAAAATTAGCCGGGTGTGGTGGTGCACGCCTGTAATCCTAGCTACTCGGGAGACTGAGGCAGGAGAATTGTTTGAATCTGGGCTGGTTGTGGTGAGCCGAGATCGCGCCACTGCACTCCAATCTAGGCGACAGAGTGAGACTCCATCTCAGAAAAAAAAAAAAAAAAAAACCCAAATTTAGCCAGGCATAATGGTGAACCCCTGTAGTGCCAGGTACTGGAGAGGCTGGGTGGGAGAATCGCTTAAGCCCAAAATGTCAAGGCTGCAGTAAGCCGTGATTGCCCCACTGCATTCCAGCCTGGGTGACAGAACAAGACCTTGTCCAAAGAAAAAAAAAAAAAAAGGAAGAGGAAGAAACTCCCTAACCATTAGCAGTCATTCTCAGTTTTTCTACCTGTTCTTTTCCTATTCTCTCTCCTGCTTTCTGGCCTCAGGCAATCACCTGTCTACTTTCTGTCTCTGTGTATTTGCCTATTCTGGACTTTGCCCCTTTTATCTAACTGTAAGTGAGTATCCTTTGACCAACATCTTCCTCTCTCCCCTTCCGCCAGACACCCCAGCCTCTGGTAACCACCATTCTGCTCTGTGCTGTGACATCAGCGTTTTCAGATTCCACACATGAGTGAGACCATGCGGTACTTATCGTTCTGTGCCTAGCTTATTTTGAGGAAATAAAGCCTCAAAAGCAAAGGCCACAAAAGAAAAAATAGACTAATGGGATCACAGCAAACGAAAAAGGTTCTGCACAGCAAAGAAATCAACAAAGTGATAATCTACAGAATGCAAGAAAATATTTGCAAACAACTAATAAGGGATTAACAACAAAAATATACAAAGAATTCAAACAACTCAATAGTAAAAGATCTGAATGGATATTTCTCAAAAGAAGGTGTACAAGTGGCCAACAGGTACATGAAAAAACGCTCAACATCGCTAATCATCAGGGAATCCAAATCAAAACCACAACGCCTATCACCTCACACCTGTTAGACTGGCGCTTGTCAAAAAGACAAAAGATAATAAGTGCGGTCCAGGGTGTGGAGAAAAGGACACCCTTGTACAGTGTTGGTGGGGATGTAAATCAGTATAACTATTAGGGAAAACAGTGCCGGGGGTTCCTCAAAATATTAAAAATAGAACTACCACATGACCCGGCAACACCACTATTGGGCATATATCCAACAGAAATGAAATCCGTACGTCCGAGAGAGATCTGCGCCCCGTGGTTATTGCAGCACCTTTCACAACTGCCAAGACACAGAATCAACCTGTCCATCAACAGATGAGCAAGGCCGGGCATGGTGGCTCACCTCTGTAATCCTAGCACTTTCGGGAGGAAAGGAGGATTGCTTGAGCCCAGGAGTTCAAGACCAGCCTGGGCAACATAATGATACCCCATCTCCATTTTAAAAAATAATTAAAATTAAAAAAACAAAAACAGGCCAGACACGATGGCTCATCCCTGTAATCCCAGTACTGGGAGGCTGAGGCAGGTGGATCCCTTGAGGTCAGGTGTTCGAGACTGGCCTGGCCAACATGGTGAAACCCCATCTCTACTAAAAATGCAAACAAAGTAGTTGGGCTTGGTGGCACCTCCTGTAATCCCAGGTACTTGGGAAGCTGAGGCATGAGAATCACTTGAACCCGGGAGGTGGAGATTGCAGTGAACTGAGATCACACCACTGCACTCCAGCCTGGGTGACAGACTGAGACCCTGTCTCAAACAAACAAAAACTGGATTATGGTGATGGCTGCACAGCTCCAGAAATCGTCTAAAAATTATTGTACAGTTGTCCCTGAAACAACACGTGTTTGAACCATGCGGGTCCACTGATTTGCAGACTTTTTCCAGTAAAAGTCACACGGAGTATGCCCGCCTCTCTAGCCCCCCCTTCCACCTCCTCCACTTCTCCCTCTGCCACCCCCAAGACAGCAAAACCAACCCGTCCACTTCCTCCTCCTCGGCCTGCTCACTGAGGTTGGAGACCTTGCTGATGATCCACTTCCACGTGATGAGTAGTCAGTTTATTTTCTCTTCCTCATGATTTTCTTAACATTTTCTTTTCTCTAGCTTACTTTATTATGAGAACACAGTATGTAATACACATAACTTACAAAATCTGTGTTAATCATATGTTATCGGTAAGGTTTCTGGTCAACAGCAGGCTATTCGTAGTTTTAACTTTTGGGAAGTCAAAAGTTATACTCGTTCAGCCTGGCCAACATAGTGAAATTCCGTCTCTACTAAAAATACAAAATTAGCCGGGCATGGTGGCGGGTGCCTGTAATCCCAGCTACTCAGGAGGCTGAGGCAGGAGAATCTCTTGAACCTGGTTAGGCGAAGGTTGCAGTGAGCCGAGATCACACCACTGCACTCCACAGCCTGGGCGACAGAGAGACACCTCTCAAAAAAAAAAAAAAAAAAAAAAGGCCGGGCGCGGTAGCTCATGCCTGTAATCCCAGCATTTTGGGAGGCCAAGGCAGGCGATCACAAGGTCAGGAGATAGAGACCATCCTGGCTAAAACGGTGAAACCCCGTCTCTACTAAAAAAAAAAAATACAAAAACAAACAAACAAAATTATCCAGGCATGGTGGCGGGCGCCTGTAGTCCCAGCATTCTGGGAGACAGAGGCAGGCGGATCACCTGAGGTCAGGAGGTCGAGACCAGCCTGACCAACACGGTGAAACCCCGTAGCTACTAAAAACACAAAATTAGCCGGGCGTGGTGGCGGGCGCCTGTAATCCCAGCTACTTGGGAGGCTGAAGCAGGAGAATGGCTTAAACCAGGGAGGCAGAGGTTGCAGTGAGCCAAGATCGTGTTATTGCACTCTAGCCTGGGCAACAAGAGCGAAACTCCTTCTCAAAAAATAAAAAAAAGTTACACTCGGATTTTCAACTGCACAGGGAGTTGGCATCCCTAACCCCCCTTGTTCACCGGTCAGCCAACCATATACTTAAAAGTAGGTGAATTTTACAAATTAGGTACATTATACCTCAATAAACAAAATTGTTTAAAATTTTTGTTTTTAAAGCATGCTAATATTTTAAAATTGGAATTGGGTTAAATTTATGGATTAATATGAAGAGAACTGATGTCTTTACCATGTTGAGTGTTTCAACCACTGACCATGGTATGTCCCCCCACTTACTTAAATGATCTTTGATTTCTCTTATCTTCAGCATACGGATCCTGTAAGTCTTATTCGATGTATATCTAAGTATTTGATTCTTTTGAAGCAAACGAAATGGTGTGTTTTTAAATTTAACTTTCTTTTTTTTTTTTTGAGACAGTCTCGCTCTGTTGCCCAGGCTGGAGTGCAGTGGCGCGATCTCGGCTCACCATAACCTCCGCCTCCCAGGTTCAGGCGATTCTCCTGCTTCAGCCTCCTGAGTAACTGGGACTACAGGCACACGCCACCATGCCCAGCTAATTTTTGTATTTTTAGTAGAGACAGGGTTTCACTATGTTGGCCAGGCTGGTCTCGAACTCCTGACCTCGTGATCCACCTACCTTGGCCTCCCAAAGTGCTGGGATTACAGGCGTGAGCCACTGCACTGGGCCAAATTTAACTTTCTAATTGTACATTGCTAGTATAGTAGTCCCCACTTATCTGTAGTTTCATTATCTGCAATTTCTGTTTCCCCAGTTACAGCTGCCTGTAGTCAACTGCCCTCCAAAAATAGGTGAGTGCATACAAAGAGATATTTTGAAAGAGAGAACACATTTATGTAACTTGTTTCAGTATATAATTATTCTATATTATGAATAGTTGTTGTTAATCTCTTTCTGTGCCTAGTTTATAAATTACGCTTCATCATAGGCATAGATGTATAGGGAAAAAAGCACAGTACACAAAAGGTTCTGTCTTACCGGAGGTTCTGGGCATCCGTTGGAACGTATCCTCCATGGATAACAGGGACTGTTGTAAACAGATATAAGGTCAGCTTGTATAGTGTTGACTTTGCATGTATCTCCCCACGGATAAGGGGCACTGCTGTATGTAGAAATAAGGTCGCCAGGGCAGGCGCGGTGGCTCACGCTTGTGATGCCAGCACTTTGGGAGGCTGAGGTGGGCGGATCACCTGAGGTTGGGAGTTCCTGACCAGCCTGACCAACATGGAGAAATCCCCTCTCTACTAAAAAAACAAAATTAGCCAGGCGTGGTGGCACATGCCTGTGATCCCGCTGCTTGGAAGGCTGAGGCAGGAGAATCACTTGAACCCGGGAGGCAGAGGTTGCGGTGAGCCAAGATCACACCATTGCACTCTAGCCCGGCAACAAGAGTTGAAAAGAAAAATAAGGTCGCCTTCTGTGTGTTGACTTTGTGTCTTGTAACCTTGCTAACCTCATTAATTAGTTCTAGTAGCTTTTTCATAGATTCCTTGGATTTTCTATGTAGATAATCACGTTGTCAGCAAATAGGGACAATTTTCCCTTTCCAATCTGTATGCCTTTTACTTGTCTGATATTATTGCACTGGCTAAAATAAGGTTTTTAAATTATGTCAATGTAATTAATCCATGCTTTATCTATGGCCTCTAAGGGCTGGCTAAATTTTAATAGGAAAAACAATGAGAATAGCTTGGACACGTTAGTTAAAACTTCACACTATAAAGTATGTTTTGGCCGGGCGTGGTGGCTCACGCCTGTAATCCCAGTACATTGGGAGGCCAAGGTGGGTGGATCACCTGAGATCAGGAGTTTGAGACCAGCCTGGCCAACATGGCAAAACCCTGTCTCTACTAAAAATACAAAAATTAGCCGGGTGTGGTGGCAGGCACCTGTAATCCCAGCTACTCGGGAGGCTGGGGCAGGAGAATTGCTTGAACCCAGGAGGCGGAGTTTGCAGTGAGCCGAGATCACACCACTGTACTCCAGCCTGGGCGACAATAGCAAAACCCCATCTCAAAAAAAAAAGGGGGGGGGAAGAAAAGAAAAGAAAAGAATTTAGCTATTATTTAAACCCAAAGTCACCTTTAGCATTATAAACTTGAGTATGTGTACAAAGATACAGACACAAGCACTGACTGTAGTGGTGAAAAACAGTAAATAACTATAATGTCAATTAACAGGAGGCTGATAAAATTATGAAACATCCACACTACAGAATACTATAGTCATTTGGCCGGGCACAGTGGCTCGTGCCTGTAATCCCAGCACTTTGGGAGGCTGAGGCGGGTGGATCACTTGAGGTCAGGAGTTTAAGACCAGCCTGGGCAACATGGCAAAACGCCGTCTCTACTAAAAAGACAAAAATTAGCCGGGTATGGTGGCACGTGCCTGTAATCCCATCTACTCAGGAGGCTGAGGTGGGAGAACCACCTGAACCCAGGAGGCAGAGGTTGTGGTAAGCCGAGTTTGCACCACTGCATTCCAGTCTGGGCCACAGAGCAAGACTCCATCTCAAAAAAAAAAAAAAAAAAAGAATACTATAGAGTTATTTAAAAGATTGAAGGAAATCTGTGTGTATATACTGTATATATCAACATGTAAAGATTGCTAAGATCTTTAACTAACCTAACATCATTAAGTGAAAAATGTATGATAATATATGCAATATGATCTCGCTATGTTATTTTTAAAATTGCTTACGCAGAGATAAGACTGTATACGACTTAGAAGTATCGAGGGAATTTCACTTCTAGCATACACGGTTCCATACTGCTTAATGTTTTTAATGAACTATAGTTTTGTAATTTTTCTCAGTACTTTATCATTTTAGTCTCTCAGGCTGTATCCGAGAGCCACATTTTTCAGACCCTTGTATCTTTACTCTTCAGTGACAAACCAGAGCATAGCTGAATGTCCAACGCCTTATGCTAAGTGAAACAAGCCAGATTGCAAGCCCACATGTGACATCCTGGAACGGGCAAAGCAGGAGGACTGAGGAACAGACAGGTGGCTGCAAGAGCGGGGAGGAGAGAGGCTGCCTTCCTGAGTATCCTGACAGCAGTGGCAGTCACTACAGTCCACGCATCTGTTAAAAGCTCACTGAACTGCACACCAAAAAGTGAATCTTACTATATGTAAATTTTAAAATAAATTTAAACACGCACACAAACTTAGGGGGTATATTTTCTTTGAGCGCGCCGCAGACACCTGTCTTAACGCAGGAAACGTCCTCCACCACGACTCCAGGGCGCCTCGGTCGCAGTGAGGGCACCGGCACTCTCTTCCTACTGGCCCTGCAAGTGCACACCTGCTACGGTCCGCGCCCACTCACAACGCGACTCGTTCTTCCAGGCTCCGTGCCTGCAGAGCTAGACATCACGGCAGCACGCGTGGGGCCCCCGCGGGTCCCGGCCTGGCCGGAACTGTGTCGCAGCCACCAAGCTGTCAAGCACAGCAATGCGCGCCCTGCACCGGGCATCACCGCGGCTCCGACCACGCCTCATTCCGGAGTCCGCCGGACGACTCCAAGAAACACCACCGTTTCTTGCGCGGCCACGGCGCCCAGCGCCGCCAGAAAACAAACGCTCACGAGCCTCAGTCCCCAGCGGCGACCACGCGGCGCTGGGCTCAATCAGCAGCCGCTCCCTGATTGGACTTCACAGCGGAGCTGACACCGTCCAGACGCCCCTCTCAGCTTAAAATACGCTCCATCAACCCCGTTTTCCAATTATTCTTCCACCCTTCTTGTCACACCCACAATGTGCTGCAAATTAAGCTCACGCATTTCACCCTTAAAATACACAATTGAGACGCTTGTGCGAAACAGTGCGGCCCCCGTAACAATCGCGCCTCTTTAACAAAGCCCAAAACTCCTCTCTCCAAGAATGCACGGAATGGCTCCGCCGACTCCCTCCGGTGCTCACAGGGGCACCAAACAAAAACGGGTTCAGATCTTGCTGCGCGACCTTAGCGCAACATTAGCAATCTCCTTGCTCCTTACTTTCCAACAAAAACGTGAAACACTAAGGTATTCTTTCCCCACTGGAGCTGTGCCACGTGCCGGGGCGCGGAATCCGGGATCCCGGGGCGCGAGGCGGAGAACGCGGGGGGCGGGGAGCTCGGGGCCGAGGCCGAAAGGCCGGGGGCGAGGGGCCCGGGAAGCCGGTGCAGGGAGTGCGGGGACCTGGAGCCCAGGACACGCGGGAGCCCGGGGTCGCGACCTGGGGGACGCGGGGACCAGGGCGATCCCGGAGGCCGCGCCGCCGGGGAGGCCGCGCCGCCGGGGTTGGGGGGCTCTGTCCCAGCCCCGCCGCCGCCCTGGCCGGCCCAGGTTCCGAGGGGGACTCGAACCCCACGGAGGCCGCCGGGCGGGCGCGGGCGAGCGGGGTTTCTCACCTGGGTCCGCGGCGGCTTGGGGGTCCTGGGCGGGCCCTGGGAGTTTCCTTGGCCGAGTGAGTCACTCGGGCTGGCCGGGAATGCGCCAGGAAACACTCGGCCTCCTCCCCTTCCTCCGGGGCGGGGGCTCTCCCGGCTCGGCCTCTTCCTCCCGGCGCTCCTCCCTCCCGGCCGCGGCCCCGGCCGCTCCCTCCTCCCGGCCGGGCGTCCTCGGCCGGCCGCTTCCCCCACGCCGGCCGCCGAAGGTGTCCTCCCAGGCGGAGAGCCCCTGGCCACCTGCCGGCCGGCGCCACCTCAGCCTGCGCGGGACGACGGGGTCGGGGCGGAGCGGGCGTGGGGTCCTCCCGCGGGTCCGTCCGGCTCGGAGCGCGGAGGAACGGGGTCCGCCCGCCGTCCCGGGGCTCCGCCGGGAAGGAGCTCAGGGGGATGCCCCCGGCGCCCTGTGGCGCCGCCCCGTGGCGCCGCCCCGCCCGGCAGGAGGCACTCACCTGCGCCCGTCGGCGGGTTCCAGGAGCGGCAGGTGGGCGCGCAGACCCAGCTGGGGACCCCCCACCGGCCCCTGCGGCCCCGTCGCCCACGAGAGCCGGGGGCAAATCCGAGCGCCGACCTGCCGGAACGGGAAGAAAACCGGATTTGAGCTCGTGCCAGAACACAATCTTGAAAGGCCGGTGAAGTAACAGACCTCACACGGAAACGCTGAGGGGAGTGAGCTGCTCACAGGCGTGCCTAGGCAAACTGCCCTAAACCCCTGCTCGGCCCCAGCAACCTCACTCCCCCTTCGCCCGCGACCCCTGGTTCTCACGGAGAACCGTAAGGATGAGCATCGGATATTCTAGTCCGGCCTCTAGATTGTGAAGGTTTGGTTACGCCCGCCTGTGCTCTGTGTAAGGCAAAAAGCAGCAAATGACTCCTGACAGCGGATTGAGACAATCTACCAGCTGACTCAATATTCAGATGGCACTTTCTCACATTCCTGCAAAACGGGGGTTTGGATGACATTCTGGTTCCCAGTCCACACATTTTCAAATCAGCAGATTACTGCTTTTCTGTGCCTAGGGTGGAGTCCAAAATTAGATTCCAAATGTTTTTACATTGTAGATGACACGACAGAACCCAAATTCAAGTTATACTGTGATAATTTAAAATATGTAATCCCGGCCAGGCGCAGTAGCTCACGCCTGTCATCGCAGCACTTTGGGAGGCCGAGGTGGGCGGATCACCTGCGGTCAGGAGTTCGAGACCAGCCTGGCCAACATGGCGAAACCTTGTTTCTACTGAAAATACCAAAATTAGCTGGGTGTGGTGGTGGGCGCCTGCATTCCCAGCTACCCGGGAGGCTGAGGCATGACAATCGCTTGAATCCAGGAGATGGAGTTTGCAGTGAGCTGAGATCAGGCCACTGCACTCCAACCTGGCAACAGAGAGAGACTCCGTATTTAAAAAAAAAAAAAAAAGAAGAAGAAAAAAGAAACTTTTTTTAAAAAATGGTACTAGAATAACCGCATAACGATGTGGAAAAACAAACTCAACCTACTCCCCAATAGCATGTACAAAAAGTAACTTACTGTGTATGGATCATAGACCTAAATTTGAAAGCTAAAGATACAAAGCTTCTAGAAGAAAACATAAGAGAATAATTTTATAACTGTAGAGTAGAGGTAGGCAAGATTTCTCAAAAATGTAGGGTTAGTACCTTTAGAAAAAAATCATAAATTGATTTGATAGAAATTTAAAACTTCTCATCAAAAGATAATGTTAAAAGAGTGAAAAGGCATAGACAATATTGCAAGACAATACTGCAGTACATGTAACAGAGAGCTTGTGTCCAGAATATGTAAAGAACCCGGGCAACAATACAATGACAATGCAGGAAAAATAGGGCCAAAGACTCACACTTCAGAAAGAAACCACTTTGGAAGTCTTTTATAAAATTCAACATATATTTATTCAACATATGTATCTCCTATGACGGTGATTCTACGTCTCTCTTTTTTTTTTTTTTTTTTTTTTTGACAAGGAGTCTCGCTCTGTCGCCCAGGCTGGAGTGCAGTGGCGGGATCTCAGCTCACTGCAAGCTCCGCCTCCCGGGTTCCCACCATTCTCCTGCCTCAGCCTCCCGACTAGCTGGGACTACAGGCGCCCGCCACCTCGCCCAGCTAATTTTTTGTATTTTTAGTAGAGACGGAGTTTCGCTGTGTTAGCCAGGATGGTCTGGATCTCCCGACCTCGTGATCCACCTGCCTCGGCCTCCCAAAGTGCTGGGATTACAGGCGTGAGCCACCGCGCCCGGCCTGATGGTAATTCTAAGTATTTACCTAATAGAAATACAAATTAATCTCTGCACAAAAACTTGTATAATGACTATTCTTTTTTTGTCTTTTTTTTGTTTTTTTTGAGACAGAGTTTCATTCTTATCGCCCAGGCTGGAGTGCAATGGCCTGATCTCTGCTCACCAAAACCTCCACCTCCCAGGTTAAAGCGATTCTCCTGCCTCAGCCTCCGGAGTAGCTGGGATTACAGGCATGTGCAGCCACTCCAGGCTAATTTGCATTTTTAGTAGAGACCAACTCCATGTTGGTCAGGCTGGTCTCCAACTCCCCACCTCAGGTAATCCGCCCACCTAGGCCTCCCAAAGTGCTGGGATTACAGGCATGAGCCACCACACCTGGCTGCATAATGAATATTTTTACCAGCTTATTTATAATCGAAAAAAACTAGAAACAACCCAAAGTGCACAAACAGGAGAATAGATAAATAAATACGGTTCATATAATAGAATATTACTCAGCAATAAAAAGGAAAGAACAAATCAAAAGGATTTGTTTTTGTGTTCTTCCATTTCACACTCATCAGGATGCCTACTATCAACAAACAAGGCCGGGAGTGGTAGTTCATGCCTGTAATCCCAGCTACTTGGGAGGCTGAGGCAGGAGACTTGCTTGAACCCAGGAGGCAGAGGTTGCAGTGAGCCAAGATCCTGCCACTGCACTCCAGCCTGAGTGACAGAGTGAGACTCCATCTTAATAATAATAATAATAATAATAATAATAATAATAAAGTAACAAGTGTTGGCATGGATTTGATTAAATTGGAACTCTGTACTCTTAGTGGGAATGTAAAATAGTGCCACTATGGAAAACAATATGATGTTTCCTAAAAAAAAAAAAAGCAAGATATATACCAAAAAAATTGAAAACAGGATTTTGAAGAGATATTTGTACACCCATGTTCATAGCAACATTTTTTTTTTTAAAACAGAGTCTTGCTCTGTCACCCAGGCTAGAGTGCAGTAGTATGATCTTGGCACACTGCAGCCTCCGCCTTTTGGGTTCAAGTGATTCTCCCGCCTCAGCCTCCCAAATCCTGGGACAACAGGCATAGCAACCGTCTTCATAACAGCTAAAATGTGGAAGAAACCAAGTGTCCACTGACAGGTGAACGGATAAACAAAAGGCAGTATATCCATATGATGGAATATTATTCAGATTTTAAAAGTGGAGAAACTGTCACATGCTGCCACATGGACGAACCTTGAGGACACTGTGCTAAATGAAATGGGCCAGGCACAAACGGAGATGCACCGTGTGACTGCACTCAGATGAGGTGCCTAGGGAGTTACATTTGGGAGACAGAAAGTGGGATGGTGGTTGCCAGGGTCTGGAGAAGGGGAAATGGGAGTTGTGTAATGGGTGCAGGGTTTCAGGTCTGCAAGATGAAAAGATTTCTGGAGATGGATAGCGGTGGCAGTTACACAGCAATGTGTTTTTTATTTTGTTTTGTTTTGTTTTGTTTTGTTATTTTAGAGATGGAGTCTCGCTCTGTCACCCAGGCTGGAGTGCAGTGGCGTGATCTTGGCTCACTGCAAGCTCTCCTCCCGGGTTCACACCATTCTCCTGCCTCAGCCTCCCGTTGGGACTACAGGTGCCTGCCACCACACCTGGCTAATTTTTGTATTTTTAGTAGAGACGGGTTTTCACTGAGTTAGCCAGGATGGTCTCCATCTCCTGACCTCATGATCCACCTGCCTTGGCCTCCCAAAGTGCTGGGATTATAGGCATAAGCCACCGCACCTGGTCTACACAGCAATGTAAATAGACTTAACTATGCACTGAAAATGGCTAAGATGGCAAATTTTATGTGTATTTTACCACACAAAAATCAAAACATTAAATACTGAAAAAAAGTTTTTAAAAGGGGAAGAGAATGGATATACTAGTAGTATAAAACAGATGAACCTCAAAATTATTCTATAATTTTCCACACACAAAAGACAACATACGTATTGTGGATTCCATCTATATGAACTTCCATGACAGACAGCACTACTTACTGATGACAGAAGTCAGAAATTGGCCAGGCGTGGTGGATCACCCCTGTAATCCTAGCACTTTGGGAGGCCGAGGCGGGCGGATCACTTGAGGTCAGGAGCTCCAGCCTGGCCAACATGGAGAAACACCTTCTCTATTAAACATACAAAAAATTAGCCGGGTGTGGTGCTGGGTTCCTGTAATCCCAGCTACTCAGGGGGCTGAGGCAGAAGAATCGCTTGAACCCAGGAGGCAGAGGTTGCAGTGAGCTAAGATCATGCCACCGCACTGTAGCCTGAGTGACAGAGTGAGACTCTGTCTCCAAAAAAAAAAAAAAAGAAGTAGTCAGAAAGTGTTTGCTTGGGTGAGGTGGTCTGCAGGGAGTAGGATGGACTGAAAAGAGGTGTGTGGTGGACAGGCCAGGTGCAGTGGCTCACGCCTGTAATCCCAGCACTTTGGGAGGCCAAGGTGGGCAGATCACAAGATAAGGAGATCGAGACCATCCTGGCTAACACGGTGAAATTTCATCTCTACTAAAAATACAAAAAAAAAAATAATAATTAGCCAGGCGTGGTGGTGGCGCCTGTAGTCCCTGCTACTCAGGAGACTGAGGCAAGAGAATGGCGTGAACCCAGGAGGCAGAGTTTTCAGAGAGCCGAGATTGTGCCACTGCACTCCAGCCCTCCAGCCTGGGCGACAGAGCAAGACTCTGTCTCAAAAAAAAAAGAAAGAAAAAGAAAAGAGGTGTGTGGGAAACTTCTGGGGACTTGGAAATATTCTGCATCTTGGTCAGGCTGATATTGACTCAGGCATATTATGTCAGTCAGGGTTCAACCAGAAAAGGAGAATCAGTAGGAGATTTACTGCAAGGAATTGGCTTATGCACTATGGGGGCTGGCTGGGCCAGTCTGAAATCTGGAGGGCAGGCCCTCAGAAAGTTACTGTCCTGTGGCTGGGGCAGTGGCTCACCCCTGTAAACCCAGCACTTTGGGAGGCTGAGGCGGGTAGACCACCTAAGGTCGGGAGTTCGAGACCAACCTGACCAACATGGAGAAGGCCGGGCGTGGTGCCACATGCCTGCAATCCCAGCTACTTGGGAGGCTGAAGCAGGAGAATTGCTTGAACCCAGGAGGCAGAGGTTGTGGTGAGCCAAGATCACTCCGTTGCACTCCAGCCGGGCAAAAAAGAGAAAACCCTTTCTCAAAAAAAAAAAAAAAAAAAGATACTGTCCTGTTTTTAGGTTTCTGTCATGGTCACAACAAATTACTACAAATTTAGTGGCTCTGGTAAACTGAAAAAGCATCCCCCAGCAAATACCCATGTCAAATCCCTGGAACCTGTGAATGTTACTAATATGTTGAAACCCCATCACCAAGGTGATGGTATTAGGAGGCGGGGCCTTTGGGAGGTGACAGGTCACAAGGGTAGAGTCCTCATGAGTGGGACACGTGCCCTTATAAAAGACACCCCAGAGAAATGCCTTGTCCTTTCTGCCATGTGAAGACACAGCCAGACAACAGCCACTGAGAACCAGACACTGGGCCCTCACCAGACACCGACTCTGTGGTGCTGTGATCTTGGGTACTCAGCTTCCAGAACTGTGAGTAATACATTTCTCCTGTTTATAGCCACCCGGTCTATGGTGCTTTGTTATAGCAGCTTTAACAGACTAAGACAGTTACCTTATATGAAGAAAAAGGGTCTTAGCAGATCTAACTTCTTGAGATGGCATCATCTTACATTATCTGAAGGGGCCCTAAATGCAATAAGCAGTGTGCTTACAAGAGACACTCAGAGAGCAGACCCAGAGAAAGAGGCAGTGTGAACACACAGAGGGGAGTGAAGCAGCCACACAGCCACAGTCATAGAATGCTGGCAGCCCCCAAAACTGAGTAGGTAAAGAATGGTGGAGGCAAGGCCCTATTGCTGCCTTGAATTTTGGCCTCCGGCCTCCAGAACTTCAAGATAATTAATATCTAGTTTTTTTGTTGTTGTTGTTTGTTTGTTTTTTGAGACAGAGTCTTGCTCTGTTGCCAGGCTGGAGTGCAGTGGCACAATCTCACCTCACTGCAATCTCCGACTCCCTGGTTCAAGCGATTCCCCTGCCTTAGCCTCCCGAGTAGCTGGGACTACAGGTGTGTACCACCACGCCTGGCTAATTTTTTGTATTTTAGTAGAGATGAGGTTTCACCATCTTGGCCAGGATGGTCTCGATCTCCTGACCTCGTGATCTGCCTGCCTTGGCGTTCCAAAGTGCTGGGATTACAGGAGTGAGCCACTGTGCCTGGCCTATCTGTTGTTTTAAACCACCAGGTTATGATAATGTGTTACAGCAGCCACAGGCAACAGTGGCTTAAAATGATGCAAATTTATTCTATTACACTTCTGCAGTTCAGGAGTTCATCTGAGTCTTGCTGGGCCAACACTGACATGTCAGCAGGACTGCGTTCCTTTCTAGAGGTGTTAAGACCACATCTGCTTCCCTGTCTTCCCTTTCCCCAGCTTGTTTCTTGTTGTTGTTGTTGTTGTTGTTTTTTGAGACAGAGTCTTGCTCTGTCGCCCAGGCTGGAGTGCAATGGCTCAATCTCGGCTCACCACAACCTCTGCCTCCGAGGGTCAAGCGATTCTCCTGCCTCAGCCTCCCAAGTAGCTGGGATTACAGGCATGTGCCACCACGCCTGGCTAGTTTTTGTGTTTTTAGTAGAGACGGGATTTCTCCATGTTGGTCTAGAGGCCACTCACATTCCTGGATCCTGCCTCATTCCCTTGACTTTCTCCATCTTCAAAGCCCACAGTTGGCACTGCTGTCAGGTTGCTCTGGCCTCACACCTTTCTCTTGGACTGTGCTCCTGTCCCCTCTTCTACCTTTAGAAGTCTGTGTGACAACATCCCTGTCCCCCAGATAATACAGGGTAACGTCTCTTTCTCAAGTCAGTTGACTAGCAGCCTTAATTCCATCTGCAATTTTAATTCTCCTCTTGCCATGTAAACTAACATAGTCACACGGCCCAGGGATTACGAAGCAGACAGCTTTGGGGCTACCATTCCGCCTTCTCTCAGGAAGCTGGAGCTCTGCCTCAAGGTCCTCAAACTCATTGAATCAGGCCCAGCTGGACTGTCTGGCATCATCTACTTTACTTAAAGTCAACTGATATGAAATTTAATCACATCCAATAAATACCTTCTAGCAACACGGGGTGTGTATTTGATAGAACAGCTGGGACAGTAGCCTCACCAGGTTGACAAAATAAAAAGACCACCACAACCCACCCCTTGTTAACTTGGCACCCATACATATCCCCTTAAATCACACTTGTCTTGGTCTTTTAAATTTATTATTTATTTATTTCTCTAGAGACAGGATCTCACTTTGTTGTCCAGGTTGGCCTTGAACTTCTGAACTCCAGGGATCCTCCCACCTGGGCCTACCAAAGGGCTGGGATTACAGGTGTAAGCCATGTGCCCAGCCAACCAGGAGGAACTTTAATTCCTGCTCAACTGATCCCGCCATTCCACAGTAGTATGATCTCAGCTGCTATGTTTGTACAACCTGATCTCTTACTTCTTGCCACACCTTGTTCAAGCTGGAGTGGGCACCTAACCCGAGCTGACTCGCCGTGGGAACCTTGGTTGGGAGTTTAGAGTTGGAACTTTCTCACTCACATCACAGCCTATCTTTAGGACTTTGGTTTCTTCTGCAGTGAAAATATGTGGACTCCAACCAAGAACCCAACCACAGGTCTCCCTGGTGCCCGCCTGGATCTCTCACCTCCTGCCCTGGGGCTTCCCTGTCACCAGGAGACATCAGAGTCCTCTGAAATCACACATAACCCATGCGGCTATGCAGAGACTTAACATTCCCTGCACCTTTGACTAACAAGAGGCACTCACAGGCAAATTCCTCTTTCCTTCCTGATGCAGTCCACATGGCTTCTAGGGACATCCCGAGAGGCGGGGCAGGCACACTGAGCAGTGCCAGCTTACGGAGATGGCCCCACATCCATCAGCTCCCCCCTCCTCCCCCTCCTCTTCCATCTCTCTCCTCCTCCTGCTAGAGCACTCTCTGACTCCCACTACGGGCACTGCGCCCCATCTCGGAGTGGAGGCACCTACGGCTTTGTCTCAGGTTGTATTTCTGGGGAACCCAGGCCGAGGCTGGAGCCAAGAACTGGTCACGTGCATTTGGAATCTGTGAGCATCCACCTTCCAACCACTACAGGAAAAGCACAGCAAGGAAAGGTGAGAAAGCAGAAGTAACAGGTAGAGAAACAAACACCAGTGGAACAGGGAGATGGCTCTCCTCCAGCATGAAACACAGCATGCATTTTTGGATTCAAATTCCTCCATTCCCTCACCAGACACCAACTCGGTGGTGCCGTGATCCTGGGTGCTCAGCTTCCAGAACTGTGAGTAATACATTTCTCCTGTTTATAGCCACCCAGTCTATGGTGCTTTGTTATAGAAGTCCTGACAGACTTAAGAGTTACCTTATATGAAGAAAAAGGGTCTTAGCAGATATGACTTAGCAGATATGACTAAGTTATTGAGATGGAATCATCTTAGATTATCCGAAGGGGCCCTAAATCCAATAAACAGTGTGCTTACAAGCGACGCGCAGAGAGCAGACCCAGAAAGAGGCAGTGTAAACACAGAGAGGGGAGTGAAGCAGCCACAGTCACAGTCATAGAATGCTGGCAGCCCCCAGAAACTGGGGAGGCAAAGAATGGAGGGGGCATGGCCCTATCGCTCCCTTAAATTTTGGCCTTTGGGCCTCCAGAACTTCAAGAGAATGAATATCTGTTGTTTTAAGCCACCAGGTTTATGGTAATGTGTTACAGCAGCCACAGGCAACAGTATAAGGACTTCCTTATAATAAATTACTATTTTTTTTTTTTTTGAAACGGAGTCTGACGTGGTCACCAGGCTGGAGTGCAGTGGCGCGATGTCAGCTCACTGAAACCTCCGCCTCTCGGGTTGAAGTGACTCTCCTGCCTCAGCCTCCTGAGTAGCTGGGATTACAGGCATGCACCAACACGCCTGGCTAATTTTCTGTATTTGTAGTAGAGACGGGTTTCTCCATGTTGGCCAGGCTGCTCTTGAACTCCTGACCTCAGGTGATCCAACCGCCTTGGCCTCCCAAAGTGCTGGGATTACAGGCGTGAGCCACCGCACCCGGCCTACAGATGTCAAAGAACAGAAGTCAGTGTTCCAAAGTGAGATGTTTGGGAATGCTTATTCAGACAAAGGTTAGGGAAGTGTAACAACATTTGAACATCTCTCTGTCAGACTTCATGCATAGTTATGAGGATCTGATTAGTCAAGTTGGTCTTTTTCTTCCTGGCAAGGCATATTTAACATTCCACATGGAAGAGGTACTAGTGATAGGGTCTTGAGCACCGTCTGGTCCGCATCAGATACAGGACAGGAAAGAGGCAGTTCATGTATAACAAAACCAGTGGTTGGAAGCACGGAGGTCTGGTCTCTGGTCCCTCTTAGCCATTTTTTTTTTGAGGCGGAGTCTCGCTCTGTCGCCCAGGCCGGAGTGCAGTGGTGCGATCTCAGCTCACTGCAAGCTCCGCCCCCCAGGTTCACGCCATTCTCCTGCCTCAGCCTCCCGAGTAGCTGGGACTACAGGCGCTGCCACCGCCCGGCTAATTTTTTGTATTTTTAGTAGAGACGGGGTTTCACCGTGTTAGCCAGGATGGTCTCGATCTCCTGACCTTGTGATCCGCCCACCTCGGCCTCCCAAAGTGCAGGGATTACAGGCGTGAACCACCGCGCCCGGCCTTATTAGGTATATTCTGTCCTATCCATGTAACTTCAGGTAACAGCAGGGCTCAACTTTCTGCTGCTACTTGGTGAAAGTCTTCCTTCAATTTCCAATAACATTTTTCTCACTTTCTTTTAAGCCCTCTTCAGCGATGTCCTCAAAGTCCAAAGTCTAAGAACAGTGTGTTCAAAGCACTTTTGTGTCATCAACACTCTCCTCAAACTCTGGTCCCAGAGCCACGCCCACTTAGGTTTTGCTGCAGCAGCGTCTCCTCTCTGTACCAAAATCTGTATGTCCAAGAGCAGAGCCATTAATATACATGTGTGTGAGACATACATACATGTATATATGTGTGTATGCATATCACCCACACATGTGGATAATCGTGGACCCGCTGCGGGCTTTGCTCTTACACAGTTAATTGTGTGAACTGATTAATCCGTTTCCATAGGGCTGCCTATTGTCTGCATTCGACGCCGGAGCCTGCTGCCCACAAGGCTTGCGTCAGGAAAGGAAGATGGATGTAAAGTGAGGAGGAGGAACAAGCTGGCATGCCCATTGTGTGCTGGGGCCCCCGGGGAGGGGACCCAAAACTGCTTCGGTTCTTGCTGCTTCTGGCCGCGGTGGTGTGGCGGTGCTGCAGAGGCTAGGGCCTCTCATCGTGACGATGAGTCAGATGCCTCCTTCGGGAGCCAGAGGATCCAGAGTCAGCGGTGGCGGCGCCTGTGGTCCCCGCTACTCGGGAGGCTGAGGCAGGAGAATGGCGGGAACCCGGGAGGCGGAGCTTGCAGTGAGCCGAGATCGCGCCACTGCACTCCAGCCCGGGCGACAGAGTGAGACTCCGCCAAAAAAAAAAAAAAAAAAAAAAAAAGACCATACCTAATAAATGGGGTGACCTAGCTAATGAGATTTTCCAAGCAAAGTATTGAAGATGCTGCCTGGTTTCTTCCTGCTGGTTATAGCAAAATGTGAGAGGAGTGCATTAACTAAGAGAAAGATTTTAACCAAAAAGGAGACAGAATTAATGGTTTCGAAATGTTTTAGCCTCCCCATATGGCAAATGATGCTAAAATAAGAAAGTGACTGTCGAGCAGGGATAAACTATATGGCACTGCCAAGAAAACGTGTTCTGGAGACGATGCTCAGGATGTGATTGGAAACTTTTTTTTTTTTGAGACAGTGTCTCGTTCTGTCACCCAGGCTGGAGTGCAGTGGCGCGATCTCGGCTCACTGCAACCTCCACCTCCCAGGTCCAAACGATTCTGCTGCCTCAGCCTCCTGAGTGGCTGGGATTACAGGTGTGCACAACTATGCCTGGCTAACTTTTGTATTTTTAGTAGAGGCGAGGTTTCACCATGTTGGTCAGGCTGGTCTCGAACTCCTGACCTTGTGATTCGCCTGCCTCTGCCTCCCAAAGTGCTGGGATTACAGGTGTGAGCCACAGCACCCAACTGGAAACTCTTTTTGTTTTGAGACACGAACTCACTCTGCCGCCCAGGCTGGAGTGCAGTGGCACAATCAAGCTCACTAGAGCCTCGATCTTCTGGGCTTAAATAATCCTCCCACCTCAGCCCCCGAGTGGCTGGGACTACAGGTGTGCGCTACCAGGCCTAACTTTTATTTTCTTTTTAAATTCTGAGACGGAGTCTCACTCTGTTTTCCCAGGCTGGAGTGCAATGGTGCGATCTCGGCTCACTGCAAGCTCTGCCTCCTGGGTGCAAGCGGTTCTCCTGTCTCAGCCTCCTGAGTAGCTGGGATTACAGGCGTGCACCACCATGCCCAGCTAACTTTTGTATTTTTAGTAGAGACGGGATTTCACCACGTTGGCCAGGCTGGTCTCAAACTCCCGGGCTCAAGCGATTCTCCTGCCTTGGTCTCCCAAAGTGCTGGGATTACAGGTGTAACCCACTGAGCGTCTGACGTCAAAAAGATTAATAAATGGTACCTCAGAGTACCCATTAGCGACACTAAAGGCTCTGTGGATAGATTAAGGGTGTGTCTCACAGAATCTCTCCAACAGTAGGTTTTCTTCTTCTTCTTCTTTTTTAGGATGAAGTTTCGCTCTTGTTGCCCAGGCTGGAGTGCAATGGTGCGATCTCGGCTCACTGCAGCTCTGCCTCCCAGGTTCAAGCGATTCTCCTGCCTCAGCCTCCCAAGGAGCTGGGATTAGAGGTGCCCACCACCAGGCCTGGCTAATTTTTTTTTGTATTTTTAGTAGAGGTGGGGTTTCACCATGTTGGCCAGGTTGGTCTCGAACTCCTGACCGCAAATGATCCGCCTGCCTTGGCCTCCCAAAATGCCGGGATTATAGGCGTGAGCCACGGCGCCTGGTCCCAGTCCATTTTACACATAGGATAGGGCAATGTGCAGCATGGCCTTAGCCTTTCCACACACATGAGCAAAGGAACAGCTTTGTTACATTCCGTGTAAAGATGTTCTCATTCAGAAAACTCAAGTGTTTGAGACTCATCCAAGTTGTTACAAGGTCTTGTTTCCTTTCTGCGCAGTATTCCACTGGGTAAATTGAAGCTGTTTATTCATTCATCAGTTGACGGTCATGTGGACCGTTTCTAGTTTTGGCACTTATTCGTAAAACCACTACAAACATTTGTGTACAGGTTTTTGTCTGAATATACATTTCATTTCTCTTGGGTAAACACCTAGGAGTGAGATTGCTGGGTGAGAAGTTGTTTAACATTGTAAAAATATGTTTAATACAGATATGTTTAACAGTGTAAAAAACTGAAAAACTCTTCCAAATTGGCTGTACCAAGGCTGGGCACAGTGGCTCACACCTGTAATCCCAGCACTTTGGGAGGCCAATGCAGGATTGTGCTTGAGCCCCAAAGTTTGAGACCACCCCGGGCAACATAGCGAGACCTCATCTATATTTTAAAAATAAGGCCGGGGGCAGTGGCTCACGCCTGTAATCCCAGCACCTTGGGAGGCCGAGGTGGATGGATCACTTGAGGGCGAGTTCAAGAACAGCGTGGTCAACATGGTGAGACCTCGTCTCTATTAAAAATACAAAAATTAGCTGGGCATGCTGGCGTGTATCTGTGGTCCCTGCCACTCAGGAGACTAGGGCAGGAGGCAGAGGTTGAGGTGAGCTGAGATTGTGCCACTGCACTCCAGCCTGGGCAACAGAGCGAGACTCTGTCTCAAAAAAATAAAATAAAATAAAATAAATAAAATAAAATAAAAATTTTAAAAATAAAAGAAATACAAATTAAAAAATCATTCAGATGCTGTTTTACTTATTCAATTACAAAAGCAGAAGTGACCCCTGGATTCTGTTGGGAAGCACCGTGCTGGTGTCCAGCTCCACCTTGTTCGTGGCCCCCATAGGAGAGCACCTGGCCCAAAGCCACCTGCAGCTTTAAAGACATTGTGTGGCCTAAGAAACCTCCTGGGATGTGCTGCTAGGAAAGTCATCTGAAAACACACTCCAGGTGAGATTGCACCACTGCAATCCAGGCTAGGTGACAGAGGGAGGCTCTGTCTCAAAAAACAAAACAAAACAAAACAAAAAAACAAACAACAAAAAAAACCCAACAAAACAAAAACCAAAAAAAACCAAATTGGCTGTACCATCTGCATTTCCACCAGTAATGTAAGAAATTTCCAGTTGTTGCCGGGCGTGGTGGCTCACGCCTGTAATCCCAGCACTTTGGGAGGCCGAGGCGGGCAGATCACGAGGTCAGGAGATCGAGACCATGGTAAAACCCCATCTCTACTAAAAATACAAAAAAAAAAAAAAAAAAATTAGCCGGGCACGGTGGCGGGCGCCTGTAGTCCCAGCTAGTTGGGAGGCTGAGGCAGGAGAATGGCGTGAACCTGGGAGGCGGAGCTTGCAGTGAGCCGAGATCGCGCCACTGCACTCCAGCCTGGGGGACAGAGCGAGACTCCATCTCAAAAAATAAAAATAAAAATAAAAAATAAAGAAATTTCCAGTTGCTCCACACCCAGCCCCACCCTTGATAGAGTTCAATAGTTTTGTCACATGCATGTACCTGTGGAACCAATGAAGACACAGAATGCACCCATCACCCCCAGAAATTTCCCCCTAACCCCTTTTCAGGTAACACGTCATGGCCCAGAGACAACCACTGTTGGAATTTCTATCACTGGAGACTAGTTTTACCAGTTAAATAATGGATCCTTTTAAGTCTGGCTTTTTTTTCCGGCATAAAGTTCCTGGAATTCCCTTATGTTGTTTTGTGGATTTGCTGTGCGTTTTCACAGCTGAATTGCATTCCACTGCGTGCATATACTTCATTGTTGATCCATCTACCTCTTCACGGTCATCAGGATGTTTCTAGCTTTTAGCTTTTATGAATATTCAGATACAAATCTCTGCATGGACACATTAAAAAATTCCTCTTGGATAAATACCTAAGGGTGAACTGCTGCTTCTCAGGCGTAGATACATGTTAACCTTTGTGAGAAAATGCCATATAGTTTCCCCAAGTGCTTGTACGATCTTGTAATTTCCAGTTGCTCTAAATCCTTGACAATTATTTGACATGCCAGTCTTTTTATTTTAGCCATGCCAGAGGCTTTGGTGCTTGTGTGGTTTAATTGGCTATTTTTGTGCCTTCCTTGCCTCTTTGTGCTCATTAAAAAAAATGTCTTGGGCTGGGTGCAGTGGCGCACACCTGTAATCCCAGCACTTTGGGAGGCTGAGGCCAGAGGACTACTTGGGCCCAGGAATTCAGATCAACCGGGGAACATGGTGAGACCTCGTCTTTTTGATTTTTTCTTTAATTTTTCAATCAGAGTCTCACTCTGTCACCCAGACTATAGTGGTGTTGTGTGATCTTGGCTCACTTCCACCTCCACCTCCCAGGTTTAGCAATTCTCATGCCTCAGCCTCCCCAGAGTAGCTGGGACTACAGGTGCCTGCCACCACGCCCAGCTATTTTTTGTATTTTTAGTAGAGATGGAGTTTCACCATGTTGGCCAGGTGAGTCTCGAACTCCTGGCCTCAAGTGATTGGCCCGCCTCAGCCTCCCAAAGTGCTAGGATTACAGGCATGAGCCACTGCACCTGGCTGAAAACCCATCTCTTTTAAAAAAAAAAAAAAAAAAAAAAAAGGTTAGCCGTGTATGGTGGTGCATACCTGTAGTCTGAACTACTCAGGAGGCTGAGGGAGGAGTGCTTGAGCCCGGGAGGTTGAGGCTTCAGTGAGCCAAGACTGTGTCACTGCACTCCAGCCTGGGCAACAGAGCAAGATCTTGCATCAATGAAATAAAAAAAAAAAAAGCTTGTCTTACTCATTTTAAATGGCTTCATACACTCTGAACATAGTTACTGCTGGACACCCTGGGCAACAGTGGTTGCCTCTGGGCATGACATGGTTCCTGAAAAGGGGTAAGGGGAAATGTTCTCTCCCAGTCTATGGCCTGTATTACCATTTTCCTAGCAATGTTTTTTGGTGATGTCTAATTCACCAATATTTGTTTTTTTTGAGATGGAGTCTTGCTCTGTTGCCCAGGCTGGAATGCAGTGGCGTGATCTCGGCTCACTGCAACCTCTGCCTCCTGGGTTTCAAGCGATTCTCCTCTCAGCCCCAAGTAGCTGCGACTACAGGCGCCGGCCACCACAGCTGGCTGATTTTTGTATTTTTAGTAGAGACGGGGTTTCCCCATATTGGTCATGCTGGTCTGGAACTCTTGACCTCAGGTGATCCATCCACCTCGGCCTCCCAAAGTGTTGGGATTATAAGCGTGAGCCACCGTGCTCGGCCCCTTTTTTGAATTTATGTAAGAAATCTTTGCCTACCCCAAGTTTGTGGTGTTGCTTTCCCATGTTTGCTTCTAGAAGCTTTCTAGTTCCAACTTCCACATTCTGTTTTTTCCAGTTCCAGCTTTCATATATATTTTTTTCTTTTTCTTTTTCTTTTTTTCTGAGACAGAGTCTCTCTCTGTCGCCCAGGCTGGAGCACAGTGGCACGATCTCAGCTCACTGCAAGCTCCGCCACTGAGGTTCAAGCAATTCTCTTGTGTTAGCCTCCTGAGTAGCTGGGACTACAGGTGTGTGCCACCATGACCGGCTAATTTTTGTTTTTAGTAGAGATGAGGTTTCACCACGTTGGCCAGTCTGGTCTCAAACTCCAGACCTCATGATCTACCTGCCTCGGCTTCCCAAAGTGCTGGGATTACAGGCATGAGTCACTGTGTCTGGCCCTTGTTTTTCTTTTTTTTTTTTTTTTTTTGAGACGGAGTCTCGGGAACCTGGGAGGCGGAGCTTGCAGTGAGCTGAGATCTGGCCACTGCACTCCAGGTTCCCGCCATTCTCCTGCCTCAGCCTCCTGAGTAGCTGGGACTACAGGCGCCCGCCACCTCGCCCGGCTAGTTTTTTGTATTTTTAGTAGAGACAGGGTTTCACTGTGTTAGCCAGGATGGTCTCGATCTCCTGACCTCGTGATCCGCCCATCTCGGCCTCCCAAAGTGCTGGGATTACAGGGTTGAGCCACCGCGCCCGGCGCCCTTGTTTTTCTTTTTAAAGACAATCTCGCTCTTGTTGCCCAGGCTGGAGAGCAGTGGTGTGATCTCGGCTCACTGCAACCTCTGCCTCCTGGGTTCAAGTGATTCTCCTGTCTCAGCCTCCCCGAGTAGCTGGGATTACAGGCATACTCCCAGCTAATTTTGTATTTTTAGTAGAGATGGGGTTTCGCCACGTTGGCCAGGCTAGTTTCGAACTCCTGATCTCAGGAATCTGCCCACCTTGGCCTTCCAAAGTGCTGGGATTACAGGTGGGAGCCACCGTGCCTGGCCCCAGCTTTCACACTGAAGTCCATGGTGCATGTCAAATTAATTCTTGTTTATGGTATGAGGTAAAAGTTCATTTTTTTTTTTTTTT
>NC_045439.1:163222965-163241983 GCF_002776525.5 Piliocolobus tephrosceles
TGCAGTGGCCGGATCTCAGCTCACTGCAAGCTCCGCCTCCCGGGTTCCCGCCATTCTCCTGCCTCAGCCTCCCGAGTAGCTGGGACTACAGGCCCCGCCACCTCGCCTGGCTAGTTTTTGTATTTTTTAGTAGAGACGGGGTTTCACCGTGTTAGCCAGGATGGTCTCGATCTCCTGACCTCGTGATCCGCCCGTCTCAGCCTCCCAAAGTGCTGGGATTACAGGCTTGAGCCACCGCGCCCGGCCAAAAGTTCACTTTTCTTTTACAGTTATCTAGTTCCAGCACTAGTTATTTAAACATTTTACTTTCTCCATTACATTTTTTGGTGTCTTAGTAAAAAGAAAAACCTCAATTGAGCGTGTATTTCTGGACTCTGTTCTGCTTCATTGATCTATTTGTGTATCGTTTTGCCAGTACCATACTATATTGATTACTCCAGCTTTAAAAAGCCTTGAAATCGCCAGGCGCGGTGGCTCACGCCTATAATCCCAGCACTTGGGGAGGCTGAGGCGAGTGGATCACGAGGTCAGGAGATCGAGACCATCCTGGCTAACACAGTGAAACCCTGTCTCTATTAAAAATACAAAAAATTAGCCAGGCGTGGTGGCGGGTGCCTGTAGTCCCAGCTACTAGGGAGGCTGAGGCAGGTGAATGGTGTGAACCTGGGAGGCAGAGCTTGCAGTGAGCCAAGATCCCGCCACTGCACTCCAGCCTGGGCAAAAAGGGGAAACCCTGCCCCAAAAAAAAAAAAAAAAAAAAAAAGCCTTGAAGTCAGATAATGTAAGTCCTCTAACGTTGTTCCTGTCCTTCCAGATTACTCTGGCTACTCTAGGTCCTTCATATAACCACATATGGCTAATTTTTTTTTGTATTTTTAGTAGAGACGGGGTTTCACCGTGTTAGCCAGGATGGTCTCGATCTCCTGACCTTGTGAGCTGCCTGTCTCGGCCTCCCAAAGTGCTGGAATTACAGGTGTGAACCATCGCACCCGGCCCGGTGTTTTTTTTTTTGAGACCAAGTTTCACTTGCCCAGGCTGGAGTGAAATGGTGCAATCTCGGCTCATTGCAACCTCCGTCTCCCAGGTTCAAGCAATTCTCCTGCCTCAGCCTCCCGAGAAGCTGGGATTACAGGTGCCTGCCACTATGCCTGGCTAACTTTCGTATTTTTAGTAGAGATGGGGTTTCACCATGTTGGCCAGGCCGGTCTTGAACTTCTGACCTCAGGTGACCTACCCGCCTCGACCTCCCAAAGTGCTAGGATTATGGATGTGAGCCTATTTTGGTCTTTAATCTCTGAGTAATGCTTTGTGGTTTTCTTCATAAAGGAATTGTATATATTGTACCAAATGCATTCCTAGAAAATAGGTATTTCCAATGTCATGTTTTTGTTTTTTTTTTCTTGGGAAGATGGGAATCACAACGTACTGGCTTCTTACATGCCTGTCTGGAAAACCACTTACAATTTTAAAAAAAAGGTCTTTAGAGCCGTAAGAAAAATGGAGTGAGACCCCCAATCCATTTTACACATACAATAGGGCAATGTGCCGCACAGCTCCAGCTTCTCCAGACACATGAGTGACGGGACGGCTCTCAGTCAGATTCACTATAAAGATGTCCTTTCACTCAGAAAACTCCAGCGGCACTTGATGAATGTAGCTGACATGATGATGTGACGTCCAGAGCCCTCCACGTGGGACTGCCGGCCCCTCAGCTCCTCCGCTGCAGAGGCACACTCTTCCCAGGGACCTTCAGCCAGTGACAGACTGAGAGGTAGACAGGCCTGGCCATCTCAGTCCTACACAGGACCACCTGATGGCCAGTTCTGCTCCCCTGCATTGCAGACACACTCAGCTCCGGCCCACCGCTCTGCTCTGTGCTGTCTGCAGGGCCCTGCTCCACATCTCATTCCATCTCAGTATCGGTGCCAGTGTGTAGTCTGTTCTTCCCCAGTTTAAACTTGCTAATTTTCACTTGAGAGCTCTAAGTCTCAAGAAAAGTGCAAATACAGGTACAGAATGAAATCTTAGTTGAAGTAACAACAAATTACAAATACTAATTTTTTAAAATGAAAATATTTCCTTTCCTCAACATCCAGTAAACAAACTTTCTATCCCAGGTTTAGAAAACCCCGATAATTCTGTTTATGAAAGAGTTTTGGTAGTTTGATGATTTTTGTTAAGTATAAAAAGCTTTACCGAAAGAGCTAGACTATCATTTTTTAAGTTTTTTTTTTTTTTTGAGACACAGTCTCGCTGTTGCCCAGGCTGGAGTGCAGCAGCACAATCTCGACTCACTGCAACCTCTGCCTCCTGGGTTCAGGAGATTCTCCTGGCTTAGCCCCAAGTAACTGGGATTACAGGTGCACACCACCATGCCTGGCTAATTTCTGTATTTGTAGTAGAGACAGGGTTTTGCCATGTTGGCCAGGCTGGTCTCGAACTCCTGACTTCAGGTGATCCACCCATCTTGGCCTCCCAAAGTGCTGAGATTTCAGGCGTGAGCCACCACGCCTGGCCCATTATTTAAAAGTTGACTCCCTCATGACGACAGCCTTACAGGAATAGATGCTCCATCAATTCCCATAGGATTTGGACTTACAGGACCAGGTCACAAGTGACTTCATGTGTCTTACAGCTGTTGGGCTATACAATGGTATTTTCCTGAGTCTTGGAAGCAGCTTTCATTTGAAGGCCTCCCCAGTGAATTTATCCCGAGACTTCTGAGTAAAACCTAGGATGTGAATGGGCTGAACTCCAGATTTTGCCTTCTATATGCAGGAAACGCTGATGCCACAAGAGATTGTGTCTAAGGGCAAGGGTGCCCTGGTTCTTTGCTGCTAGGGCTATTTGGAATTCAGTGGTTATTTTTCAGAAAGAAATAAAATGGTAAGTATCGTACTAAGTCGTAAGTGTTAAGAGACACGTTGTGATGGTTGCTGACTTTATGTGTCACCTGACTGGGCCAAGGGATGCTGAGATGGCTGGGAAAACATTACCTGGGGCTGTGTCTGTGAGTGTTTCTGGAAGAGGCTAGCGTTTCAATTGGCAGAATGAGCAAAGATCACCTTCATCAATGAGGACGAGCATGATCAATCTGCTGAGGGCCTGAACAGAACCAAAAGGCAGAGACAGGAAGGGCAGATTTGCTCTCTGCTTGAGTTGGGATGTCCATCTTCTTCTCCCCTCCAACACTAGCACCCTCTGGTTCTCCAGCCCTTGAACTCAGACACGGGACACCACTGGCTCTCCTCGTTCTTCGATCTTCAGGTTTGACCGAGAACTACGCCACTGGCTGTCCCAGGCCTCCAGCTTGCAGACGGCAGACCATGGGTCTTCTCAGCCTCCAGGACTGCATAAGCCACTACTTCACGAGAAGTCTCTTTCTATATCTCTATCTATATCCTATTTGTTCCATTTATCTGGAGGAGCCTAATACACATGCAAAAAGTATAAAAAGAAAATATGGAAAAATGGAATAGCAAGCATAATTTTATTCAAAATATAACTGGTTAGCTCATAAAAATTGCTCAGAAATACTGCTGGGCGCGGTGGCTCATACCTGTAATCCCAGCACTTTGGGAGGCTGAGGCGGGTGGATCACCTGAGGCCAGGAGTTCGAGACCAGTCTGGCCAACAAGGCGAAACCCTGTCTCTACTAAAAATACAAAAATCAGCTGGGCGTGGTGGTGCACGCCTGAGATCCCAGTTACTCGGGAGGCTGAGGCAGGAGAATCACTTGAATCCAAGAGGCAGAGGTTGCAGTGAGCCGAGATCGTGCCACTGCACTCCAGCCTAGGTAATGGAGTGAGACTCCATTTCAAAAAACAAAGAAATACCAAACAATAATATGTACCAACAGTTGGTCCTAAGTGAAGTTGGCCTTTTACATTTATTGCTATTGGTTGAAGCTATTTTCCATGTGGAACTTCTCAGGCACATAAAACATATAAACATTTCTTTCTTTTTTTTGTTGGAGACAAGATCTTGCTCTGTTATCCTGGCTGGAGTGCAGTGATGCAATCATGGCTCACTGCAGCCTCGATTTCCTGGTCTCAAGCGATCCTCCCACCTCAGCCTCCCAAGTAGCTGGAACCACAGGCACATGCCACCATGCTTGGCTAATTTTTTTTTTTTTTGGAGTCTTGTTCTGTCACCCAGGATGGAGTGCAGTGGCGCGATCTAGGCTCACTGCAGCCTCTGCCTCCTGGGTTCAAGTGATTCTCCTGCCTCAGCCTCCTAAGTAGCTGGGATTACAGACATGTGCCACCATGCCCGGCTAAATTTTTTGTATTTTTAGTAGAGATGGGGTTTCACCATGTTGGCCAGGTTGGTCTTGAACTCCTGACCTCAGATGATCTGCTCGCCTCGGCCTCCCAAAGTGCTGGGATTACAGGCGTAGCCACTGCGCCCGGCCCTTGGCTAATTTTTAAGTTTTTTTTTGTAGAGATGGGGTCTCAATATGTTGCCTAGGCAGGTCTTGAACTCCTGGCCTCAAGTAGTCCTCTCACCTCAGCCTTTCAAAGTGCTGGTATTACAGGCTTGAAAGACTACACCCAGCCAAAATAGAAACATTTGTAGGAAAGCTAAATCTAAGACAACTTTTAGGGAAGACAACATGTAAAACTCTATATAAAAAGCTTCTGTGACTGAAGGACAGCAGCAAAAGGATAATAAAATAATTTTAAGTCCTTTAATTTATTTTGAATATCAGAATTACATTTTCAAAATATGATGTAATTTATACTTAAAGGTATCAGTACCATAAATCTGTATCTTACAGTAGGAAATATAAGAGTAAATAGCCTGTATACACTTTGCACTAGACACAATTTTATGTATACAACTCTATACAGTATCTACTCATCTCCAGAAAACCCACCTACAATCCATCTGTCTGGACTGCGGACAAGTGGTTCTTTCTGAGTCAGGACTTCACTCTGTCACCCAGGTTGCACTGCAGTAGTGCAATCATGGCTCACTGCAGTCTTGACCTCCTGGGCTCAAGCAATCCTCCCATCGTGGCCTCCTGAACAGCTAGAGAGGCACACACCAACATGTCTGGATACATTTTGTATTTTTGGTAGACACAGGGTTTCACCATGTTGCCCAGGCTGGCCTCAAACTCCTGGGCTCAAGTGATCCACCTGCCTTGGCCTCCCATAGTGCTGGGATTAGAGGCGTGAGTGACTGTGCCTGGCCGACAGTGGACAAGTTTTACAAATAAACCAAAGTGAAAAGATTCTCACTTTTCAGCTGCACATGGTGGAAATGTACATGTATGATGATGAAGTTGGAGACATTTCTCACACTGAAGACATTTAACTTTGTTCCATGCCAGCCATGAGTGACAGCGCTAGAGATTCCACTGTGAGAAGAATAAAAATAAGGTTAAAACAACAAGTTTAAATGTTGAAAAAAAATTTCAACAATTCTCCTGCCTCAGCCTGCTGTGTAGCTGAGATTTCAGGCATGTGCCACCATGTCCAGCTAATTTTTGTATTTTTAGTAGAGACAGGGTTTTGCCATGTCGGCCAGGCTGTTCTCCCAACTCCTGGCTTCAAGTGATTCAGCCAGCCTCCCAAAGTGCTGGGATTACAGGCACAAGCCACCGCACCAGGCCAGGAGCTTTAAATTCCTAAAAAAATTTTTAAGAAGTCTGGCTTTTGAAAAGAAAGTTACAAAAACTACATGATAGTGGAGTGTGACAGAAATCTGTTCTGCCATCGACTTTATTTAATAGGAGTTTTAGAAATCTGTTGTAATAAATGGCATACCAGAAAGTAAGATCCTCAGGCTTACAAATATTCCACATGCACTCACCCTCACTGTAATGCTTAAAAAGCAATTCAAGCATGGGACAACTGCTAAGGGATTTTTCAGTTTTGAAATGGTGAGAAATTCTAATTCTTCATGGGATCAGTAACAAAACAATGATACATACTCTTAGTTACAAGAAAATACAGAGGTAGAACATTTTAACATGATATACTCACAATGGGGAAAGGATCCTCTACAGACGGCTTTGTTTAAAATGGTTACAAGAAACATATGGCAGTTTTTAAAATCAGACTCCATTTTCTCTATAGATTCCATTCTAGGAATAAAAGTAAATTTCAATTAAGTGAGGGCATTGGGGGTTTATATGTAGGCTTCAAGATATCTGTGGAGTAATTTCAAATGTGTTTTGGTTTAATGATTTAAAATCCTAAATCTAAAGATTATAAAATAAAACACATAGCGTCCTACCCTACTTTAAAATAAAAAATGTCAAAGTGTTTCAAAGGAAGGTTCATTAGGATATAAAGCTGTGCTGTGCTGTTTCCAGAGTGTATCTAGTTCTGGAACTAGGAGGACCAAAGACACTCCCTTTTCCTTTAAACAGTTCTGTTTTTATTGTTTACAAGCATACGTTCTCTTTGAAATAAAGAATACATTAAGGATATAAACCTTAAAATTTGAAATTATTTTTAAAAAGCCTTTTTTTTTTTTGAGATGGAGTCTTGCTCTGTCGCCCATGTTGAAGTGCAGTGGCACGATCCACCTCCTGAGTTCAAGCAATTCTCCTGCCTTAGCCTACTGAGTAGCTGGAATTACAGATGCCCACTATCACGCCTGGCTAATTTTTGTATTTTTAGTAGAGACGGGGTTTCGCCATGTTGGTCAGTCTGGTCTCGAACTCCTGACCTCAGTTGATCTGCCCTCCTTGGCCTACCAAAGTGCTGGGATTACAGTTGTGAGTCACGAAGTCCGGCCCAGCTGCCTTTTTTTTTTGACAGAGTTTCGCTCTTGTTGCCCAGGCTGGAGTGCAATGTAGTGATCTTGGCTCACCACACCACAACCTCCGCCATCCTTGGTTTAAGTGATTCTCTTGCCTCAGCCTCCCGAGTAGCTGTGATTACAGGCATGCACCACCACGCCTGGCTAATTTTGTATTTTTAGGAGAGACGGAGTTTTTCCATGTTGGTCAGGCTGGTCTCGAACTCCTGACCTCAGGAGATCTGCCTATCTTGGCCTCCCACAGTGCTGGGATTACAGGCATGAGCCACCACTGCGCCCAGCCTTTTTTTTTTAAGAGAAATATCGAACACATGTAAGAGAGAACTTCGTAAGGGGCTTCCATGGCCCACTGCCCAGCCATGGCAGGTGCCACCCAGGTGCCAAGCTTACACCGCCACAGCTCCACCACAGTATTCGGAAATAAACTGGAGACATCAGAGAACTGCAGTCATGAGTATTTCATAAGTATAAATGTACACTTTAAAGATAAAGATTCCTTTCAAAACACAGCCACAACACCATTTGAGTCAGCAATATAAAGCAAGTAAGACTTCTATTTCCATCCCTGCAAGGATGGCTTCATCTACTATCTTAGTTTCTAGATTCAGAGTACAGCCAAGAGGAGATTTTCAATTATATTAGCACTCAAATGAACTCTTACCTCCTTACTGACATGGAGTAAGTACAGGCTATTATTTTAACAACCCAGTCAACCAAACATGTGCTTTTCTTTCATGGTAGTAATAGCAGAACTACTGTGGCACTGACTTCACAAACAGGACAGGTAACAAAATACTGAGCTGTACACTGGGGTTCACAGTAGAGGATGGCAGTGCTGGAGGGAACTGCTCCTGCGTCCACTGTCCCTTGATTCAGTGCACTTGCCTATGTGATGTGTGTGAATAACGAACACTCAAAATACAGTATCTTTCAGAGCTAGACAACTTTGGAGAACAGTCTAGCATGATGTCCAGAATTCGGTTTAAAATAATTCAGCAAGTGTGACGGGGGAGGTGGGCGCAGACATGACAGAGCTGTCCTCATGGCACAGCCGAAGCAGGTGCCAGCACGGCGTTCACAACTGTCCTTGCCACTTCTGTTTGAAGGTGTCCACGATAAACATTCACAAAACCTACACAATATAACGTGAGTGTAACCTAAAAATGTTTGCCTGTTCAGTTAGAAGACCTCAGATTTTTAAAAATGTTTTACTTCTTACAAAAGACTTGCACTTTTTTTTTTTTTTTAAAACTCTGGGTCTTGCTATGTTGCCCAGGCTGGTCTTGAACTCCTGGGGTCAAGCAATCCTCCTCTCTCAGCCTCCTGAGAGGCCGGGAAGATGCTGTCTCTAAAAAAAGGGAAGCTGAAGCTGAAATGGTTAGAGCGCAGATGCTTCAGAAGTCACATACTTACCGCCAAGCGCCCAGGCCTGCCTGCCAACCGTCTGCAAACATGAGGGCCAAGTTCAACACCTTCATGATAGCTTCTTTCACAAAGCTGACCTGGAGACCAAAGTCGCAGAACACAAACTGTGTAACTAGGTTTGGACACTGATACCAGCACTTTCACCTATTTTAAATGAATCACAGAAAAAGCTCCTCACCACCGAGACTGCCTTCTATGTATATGGAAGGGTACTAGGCTCTGAACCATGCCCACTTGGGAACAGGCACATGCATTCGCTGAATGGAAAATACAGGCGGTATTAGCAGTAGAGCCAAACCAACAGAACGAACTGTTAAGACCTTTCCCTGGGATGGCCATTTAAATTCACCAATGAAACTAGGATAAAGAATTCCAATGGTTTTAACGTGACGGAATTCCGTCTATTCATGTGAAGTGGACATACTGTTAACTGCAGACATGATTTTCCAACTGAATCCAAGACTAACGCAGAGTGAGTGCTGACTATCAAACACAGTTCTCATGTTGCTCTTAGATACAATTTCTATGAATAGGGCACTCCTCCTTGTTTTTTTTGAGACAAGGTCTTGCTCTGTTACCCAAGCTGGAGTGCAGAGTGCAGTGGTGTGATCACAGTTCACTGCAGCTTCGAACTACTGGCCTCAAATGATGCTCCCACCTCAGCCTCGCAAGTAGCTGGGCCTCCAGGTATACACCACCATGTGTGCTAATCTTTTTAATTTTTTGTAAAGACAGACTCTTCCTATGTTGCCCAGGCTGGTCTTGAACTCTTGGCCTCATAAGATCTGCCTGCCTCAGTTTCCCAAAGTGCTGGGATTATAGGCATGAGCCACTGTGGCTGGCCTGGGGCATTTGTTTGTAACCTCATTTGATCTGGTTCTTCCTTAAAGAATATTCTACAGGACAGAAGCTTAATCACCATAAAATTCCAAAGCAGGCAGACAGCGCCACTCGCCCAGCAGGGGCCACATCTGCAAGAGACATCTCATGTACCTTTTCTCTCAGCAGACACCGGTCATGGATGGTTGACAGATACCTATAGTGAATTTTAATCAACTGATCTAAATCCTTGGCTTCCTCGACTTGATGTTGAAACTCCAGCCCTGTACTGTGGAGAATCTTGGAAGAGAAAGATAAAAAGCTTAATCAGCAGCCTTGAGGACTTGTGTGCTGCACACAAATCTTCTTTACTAAGCTCTTCTTCTACTCCTCTCAAATTCTTCCTTCAATAATCACAATCTAGAAAGTTTCGTAAAGTACCATCTTCAAAGGCTGGCTGGATACTCTGGCGTTCTGATCCAGAGGATGGTGGGGGTTAGTCCTGTAGGACACCCACTTGCACAGTGAATGGGTGAATGCCAAAGTCTGGACTAACAGATTCCCTGGCAGGAAGGGGCAAGTACATTAAACTGTATATAAGACACATTGATAAAAAAAAAAAAAAAAAAAATCAAGTAAATGTGTTACTTTTACACAAATAATTACAGTGAATTTATTTCCTAAGTTCCTTTTCTCATACACTGATCTTTCTCTAAAATGAGTATAAGCATACTTCAAATAAAAAACAAACTAAGAAAAAACTTAAACTCTTATCATTTACTCTTAACAATTAGGGGCTTAATGAAGGCCAACCTTGTGAAGGTCAGTGATGCAGTCAGGGGAAACACGGAGCCCCTCTGCCATAGCCTTCCTGTCCAAAACACAGGCTTCAGTGGCTCACTTCACCAAAGCAAGGTGGGTTTCAGAACTCACAGACCAGGTATAAACAGGTCTAAACAGCAATTCAAACCCCAAATGCATACTGTCCTTTAATAACACCGCTCTTGTTCCAATTTCTGAACCCTTCTTTCAAACTTCCTCTAGAACTGGCTATTAGATGTACCAGAAAAACAGTTTCATTTACTTTGTAGTGAGTTACCTCTTGTTTTTAAGAAAAAAGTCTATAACCTGGCTGCATCTTCCTCCCAAACACCACAATGGAGTTTGGCTGTTATTAAACATTGGAGCCATTTTCTAGGGACAGCTGTCATCACTATTAAACACTAAAGGACTACGTGGCACATTCTGAAGGCAATTCCAGAAGAGGAGCTGTGGCTGTGCCTGTCCCCAGGGGCTGCTGGACAGGAGGGACAGCGGCCTCTGGATACACATATTCCGGTATAATTACAAAAACATTCCTCCCACTGCCATGTTATTTTATGATCAAATTTGCTACATGTCCCGTTTTCACAGTCTATAGGCATTTTGTATTTATAAACACATTATGAGTAATTCTCTATGAACAACCGTATAGATAAGGCAATAGAACTGAAGCAGATGGGAGAGAAACAAACCCTGGTCATGATGTAGTTGTGCAAGCTGTTCACGAAATGCATGAGCTTCACTCTTAAGAGGAACATGCGATGAATCTGCTGTCTTACTGGTTCTTTTTGTGGTCCGAACTGAGCAACTGTGTCTTGTTCATGTACAAGGCCTTCTTGAAGACGTGGTTTTTCCGCAGTACTAACCAGTTCTATAAAAGATTGGAAGAGCAAAGTGGACAGAAAGAGCATCAACTCAAGCCCCACTGCACCATGATGCCTGTTTTTGGCAGAAACTCGGAGGGATGTGGCCCTGGCACCACAGAAAGCACTGGCAGGGGTGGCAGGAACCGAACCTCGGTGCCTCTGAAGGTGCAGTGGGAAAAGTTCCCTGTATCACTTTTCCTAATCAAGTTGTTGTATTTCAGATCAACTGTACATACAACTTCCTGATCTTTCTTTCAGGTATTTAACATCCGTAAACCCACTGCTGGAATACGCACCATTTTGGCATTTCTATATACATAAAAAATGATCGACAACCACCAACCTCTTTTTTTTCTTTTTTCCAGATCTCTATATGCTTCCCTTCCCCACCAACCTCTTTTATTAAGGGCTAAAATTAAATTAAATTACAATTTATCTGCTGAAAACAAATCTTACCACCAAAAAGTAAAACATCCAGACTATATTTTGCCCACTTTATTTGCAGTAAGAGAAGAAACACTTGATTATAAATTTTTTGACATTCCAAACTTATAACAATGTCCACGGGCCATGGGACCTATTAAACAAAAACACAATTAGAACAGAAATAACCAATTACTTGCATGTTTTAATTTCAGTAGAAAACACTGTTCATACAAAGAATATAAGCATATACCTTGTAGCTGAGGGTCAGACCGTCTAAGATATGAACAGGCAGTTTCTTCTTAGCTGTGTCAACATTTTCAAAAGATATAGACAGACTAAAGAAAGAAATTTCAGTTTTAGTTTGTGAAAGCACTATGTCACACAAAAATCCTCTTTTAAAATAATTAGCATTTACATAATATTCCCCAAAAGATACTGCATTTCATAAAAGAAATGCAAACCTTCCAACAAATGTACTTTTCTAACATATATTCCAGAGCTGAAATTTGGATTCAGAAATAACAGAGAGGGGATAGCTTTTACATAATGAGTTTAGTTGTAGAAGAGACACAACAATGGTAGTAATTAGAAAAAAGATGAAGCTGAGGAAGACAGTAAACTTCAGGCAATGGCTGGGAAGAGGAAGCCTCTGCTGAGGTTGGGGGTGGGCAGGGGAGGACGAGCAGAACAGCTCGAGGGAGCCGAGCATGCGGTGAGAGTATTGCTTTGAGAGCCCATCCGCTTCTACACCAGAGGTGTTGTGCAGTGCTTCATCCGCGAGTTCCGGAGACAGGTTTGAATGTGACTCACAGGGGAAAGCAAGCATCTAACATGGACATGAAAATGTCCAAGTGCCAGGCACTATTATGTGTCCTTAGCTCATTTAATCCTCAAAACAGTCCCATCAGTGGTTCCTGAGAAATGATGTCCTTTTCCACAGTCACAGAGGCACGAAGAGGGGATGCCTGGATGCATATGAAGGTTGAAAGTGGGGAGTGAACTTCCAACCCAGAGATGTCAAAGGGCAGTGTGATTATGAACTGGCTGATCATGACACAGGCACTAGTCAGAATTTTTAGCTTTTGGCCAGGCGCGGTGGCTCACACCTGTAATCCCAGCACTTTGTGAGGCCGAGGCAGGCGGATGACGAGGTCGGATCGAGACCATCCTAGCTAACACAGTGAAACTCCATCTCTAGTGAAAATACAAAAAATTAGCCAGGCATGGTGGCGGGAGCCAGTAGTCCCAGCTCCTCAAGAGGCTGAGGCAGGAGAATAGCCTGAACCCTGGAGGCGAAGCTTGCAGTGAGCCGAGATCGCACCACTGCACTCCAGCCTGGGCGACAAAGCGAGACTCCATCTCAAAAAAAAGAATTTTTAGCTCTTAATGGCCTGGTATGTATGCACTCACTCAGTGCTTAGCAGGCATCTACCAAATATCAATACTAAGTTAGCTGCTGCACTAAGCAGGCAACAGAAAGCCAATCTCTCTTCCCTCCAGGGACTCCCAGCCCAGTGTAGCACACGAAGATGTAGGCGTGAGCAGACCTCTGCCGGGCCCAAGAATTGGAGAGTATGTCACAGGGAGGTGGGAGGACAGCACATGCAGACACCAGAAATATTCTGAAATCCCTGAAATGCACAGTGAGCTAGGAGAGAGAACGTGGTACGTGTGTGTGCAGGACACGCGGCTGGGAAAACGGAGCCGGACGGTGAATAGCTTTCCCCCGTCCGAGACAAAGCGTAGTCCATTTGTTAGGAGGCGCCCATGGGGAGCACACGCATGAGTGCTGGCAGTCACTGCTGGTGGTCTGAGGTCACTCTGGTGAGGGTCAAGTCTGTTTTGGTGGAAGGGAGTGAGGCTGAGAGAGACAGAGGCCATCAGGGAGGTCTGAGCCAGTTCTGCGATGTCAGGGGCATTCTCTAGGAGGCAGGACTGATAAACCTCACATGTGGGAGCTCAGAAAGAGGAAGCACTGGCTCCAGCCATGTGAAGGAGGCCATCAGACCCCGACAGGCTGTATGGTGGCAACTTTGTCCTTTCTTTGGAGGGACGAGGTCCCACTATGTTGCCCAGACTGGTTGCAAACTCCTGAGCTCAAACAATCCTCCCAACTCGGCCTCCCAAAGTGCTAGGATTACTGGCATGAGCCACTGCACCTGGCCATATGGTGGCATCTCAACGTCTTTTCTTGTTTAGTGGGAGACTCACTTAGCTAGCCTCTGCCTCAATTTTCTTTTTTTTAAAATGGAGTCTCGTTCTTGTCGCCCAGGCTGGAGTGCAGTGGCGTGATCTTGGTTCAATGCAACCTCTGCCTCCCAGGTTCAAGCGATTCTCCTGCTTCAGCCTCCCAAGTAGCCAGGATTCCAGGTGCCTGCCACCATGCTTTTTGTATTTTTAGTAGAGATGGAGTTTCAACATGTTGGCTAGGCTGGTCTCAAACTCCCGACCTCAGGTGATCCACCGCCTCTGCCTCCCAAAGTGCTGGGATTACAGGTATGAGCCACCGTGGCTGGCCTCCATTTTCTAATAAGTAAAATAATATTAGTAAAACTCACAGGAATAGCCTGAGGATAAAATAATCTGTGTAATTCACAGAAGACTTACTGGCACATAGTTCATGTTATACTAATTTAAATAAAGGTGGCTTCCATATTTTACCGTGAACTATCTTCAGGGTAACGCTGTCCTACTGCTTCTTGGAGTTGGACATTAAGAAAAGACACGTTCTGCCACGTTTCCTTTTCTCTTATTTTATCAAAAATGGATGTGTAGAAGTCATACATGGTATCTCCTCCTTCCATTAAGAAAAAATTTCTCATGGCTTGCAAGTATTCTACCAACCTGCACGGAGAGAAAACGAGTGACACAAAGATCTCTGGTGTTCGTAAGACAGGATTCCGGATCAACACCAGGTTTTGCACCCTGTTTTTAGTGAAACAAGTTTACATTCTACATTTACTAAAATTAGAAATATTAACACCTATTACACTTGCTCCAATAATAAAAACAGCATAGGTTTTCATCATCACAAAGGTTATCTTCTATAACTAAATGATAGAAAATTGGGCAGTCACAAAAATGTTAACCAAAAAAATCCAAATCCCATCATTTATGGTGAATTTCCATCATTAATATTTAATTTTTGGAATGTTTCTTTCCTGTCTTTTCTACGCATTAGAAAACCTAGTTCCTACCATATTACATATCCTGCTTTTAAATTGCCATAATTTTTATGAACTTTACAAAGTTCATATGTGGGTATGAATACACCATATTTATGGATACGCCATAGTTTCAAGAACTAGTCATCTATCACTAAGTAATTCAGTCTTTTTCATTCTGATAACAAGCTTTGTAATTTTTGTAAAAACTTTTTCTGTATTTGTTTTGGGAAAGATTCTCAGAAATACAGAATTAAGTTTCACAACATAGTTAAGAAAATATTGATGGTCAATTGATTTCTCTTAAAAAATTGTTTACTGCATATCCATCTCCTACTCTAATAAAAACTGAATTGAAATAGATTTTAAAATAATCTCAACTGTTCAAGTACAATCAACTATTTACTACTTCCAAAATTAAATTACTCTTTTACCTGTAATCTTTTTTTAGAGTTTGCATGAGATTTCCACAGCAATCTAGATACTGCTTGTCAATATGAGGATAAAGGCAGGATCTCAGCGTTAACTCAAAAGTCTGGCATGTCACAGATTCCGACGATCTATCCACACATACATCACCACCAGCAAACTTCTCGTGAAAGTCACTCTGCTCCAAATACATCCTTCAAGATAAAAATGTGTCTTCTTTTTATGAGCTGCTGTCAACAGAATTCTCTTAAAACCCTAAAGTCCCATTTTTACCTTTAGTCTTGAAGTTGCCAACTACTACAAAAAGAGAAAAATCTTTCTCCCAAAAATATCCTTTGAGTGAACCAGTCTCTTGAAGTTGCCACTGCCTTAGGCTCAGGTACTAGAGCTGGTCTTCCTAGCGATGGGGGCTGGACACAGCAAATGCTGGCCATGAGACAACCTGGAACTATGTGGGTATTAATGACTTACTCTAATGGACTAAGTGCAGAAAAGCAGCTTAAGCCCAGGACATACTATACGCCAATGGGGCCCCCCTGACTCAATGGGTGTCGAGGGCCCACTCGTGGCCCAGAGTTTCAGCATATTCTGGGTAAATGATGACACTTCCAGGGGCCCGAGGACACAGACAAAAGTGGTACCACATGGTGGCAGGGTCAAGTCTGCAGACTTCCACAAACAACATGGAATCCAAACTACACACCTGAAATAGGCAGGCACAACATCTTGCATTCTGCTTGTTATAAAGGATAGGCAGGGCGCAGTGGCTCACACCTGTAATCCCAGCAATTTGGGAGGCCGAGGTGGGCAGATCACCTGAGGTCAGGAGTTTGAGATGAGCCTGGCCAACATGGCGAAACCCTGTCTCTACTAAAAATACAAAAATTGGCTGGGCATGGTGGCACATGCCTATAGTCCCAAGTACTTGGGAGGCTGAGGTACGAGAATTGCTTAACCTGGGAGGCGAAGGTTGTAGTGAGCCAAGATCACGCCACTACACTCCAGCCTGGGTGACAGAGTGAGGCTCTGTCTCAAACGAAAACAAAAACAAAAACAAACAAACAAACAGAAAGGATAGCCTACAAGCGTTTTTGTTTTTAGGCCTGGAAAGCCCTACCTGCCAGAAATAAACAGTTAGCAAACATCGCACAAATTATGCCATTTCAATTCCTGATAACCTTGTGGGTGTGGATCACCTTGCAAAGTTAATGGCAAGCAGTGGATCATGAACATCATCCAGTTCAAGATGCCTTTCAGCAATGGACTGCATCTTCATTAGATTCTCCTTGGTTGCCTGTTGCTCAGTAAGAACCTGTGGAGTGGAATCTTCTCCATGTCGAAGACGGGACTGTACAGATTCCAGAAAGAGCGTGTATAAACTTTTTCTTTCTGCATCTAAAACATAAAGAAATACGTAAGGTGAACTATGTTCTGTTTAATCACATTAAGTAACAAAATACATATATATATATATTTCGAGACAAGAGTTTTGCTCTTGTTGCCCAGGCTGGAACGCAATGGTGTGACCCTGGCTCACTGCAACCTCCGCCTCCTGGGTTCAAGCAATTCTCCTGCCTCAGCTTCCCAAGAAGCTGGGATTACAGGCATGTGCCATCATGCCCAGCTAATTTTGCATTTTTTTTTTTTTTTTTAGTTGAGACAGGGTTTCACCATGTTGGTAAGGCTGGTCTCAAACTCCTGACCTCAAGTGATCCGCCCACCTTGGCCTCCCAAAGCACTGGGACAATAGGTGTAAGCCACCGTGCCTGGCCCAAGAAATATTAAATAATATCATGTCCAGGTGCGGCGGCTCATGCCTGTGATCCCAGCACTTTAGGAGGCTGAGGTGGGTGGTTCACTTACGCTCAGGAGTTTGAGACCAGCCTGGGCAACATGGTGAAATCCCAGCTTTACAAAAAATTAGCTGAGTGCAGTGGCATGTGCCTGTGGTCCCAGCTACTTGGGAGGCTGAGGCACGAGAATCGCTTGAGCACTGGGAGGTGAAGGTTGCAATGAGCCAAGATCAAGCCACTGCAGTCCAGTCCAGTTTGGGCAATAGACATGACACTTGACCTCCAAAAAAAAAAAAAAAAATTTCCCTTTCTTCTAGGAAGGTCTATCCCTGTTTCTTTACTTTTACAGTGTGGCAAAACTCAACATTTTTATATTCTCTGTTAAACAACTGCAAAGTTCATACAATTACAACGTATAAGCTAATTTTTTTTTCTGAACAGAGTATAAGATCCTAATCAGAACACTTGAAAGTTCCTACGGTACTGCATAACACTACGGTAACACTGGTAAGAGTCGCAGTCTCACTGGAAAAAACACTTCTGACAGTGGCCCTGGTAAGCTCATTATATAAGAAGGAAATATTTCACAAAGTGAAAATACGTGTTGCATCTACTCATTTCAAGTAGACATAATAATATATTTAATATAACACTGAGATGATTGAGATGTATAAATAAGGTCACATCTTTATCTTCCAAGTTTTTTTTTTTTTTTTTTTTTTGGGGGTGGAGGCTTGCTCTGTCCCCCAGGCTGGGGTGCAGTGGCGCGATCTCCACTCACTGCAAGCTCCACCTCCCAGGTTCACGCCATTCTCCTGCCTCAGCCTCCCAAGTAGCTGGGACCACAGCCGCCCGCCATCACGCCCAGCTAATTTTTGTATTTTTAGTAGAGACGGGGTTTCACCATGTTAGCCAGGATGGTCTTGATCTCCTGACCTCATGATCCGCCCATCTCGGCCTCCCAAAGTGCTGGGATTACAGGCGTGAGCCACCACGCCTTCCAAGTCTTTTAAGTCAGTTGATAAAACTTTTTTTTTTTTTTTGAGACCGAGTCTCACTCTGTCACCAGACCGGAGTGCAGTGGTGTGATCTTGGCTCACTGCACTCTCCGATGCCCTGGTTCAAGCGATTCTCCTGCCTCAGCCTCCTGAGTAGCAGGGAATTACAGGCATGCACCACCATGCCCAGCTAATTTCTGTATTTTTAGTAGAGATAGGGTTTTACCATGTTGGCCAGGATGGTCTCAATCTCCTGACCTTGAGATCTGTCTGCCTCAGCCTCCCAAAGTGCTGGGATTACAGGATAAAACTTTGAATATATTAAATTGTATCATTTTCTTGAAATTTATGATCGATTCTGAACTGCTCATAAAGAAATTCTTATCAGCCACGGTTCATGGTCCTCAAGGACTAACGCTGCACTGCATTAAGAAATGCCAGAAGGGTTGGGCGTCGTGGCTCACACCTGTAATCCCAGCACTTGAAAAGGCAGGTGGATCACCTGAAATCAAAGTTTGAGACCAGCCTGGCCAACATGGTGAAACCCCATCTCTACTAAAAATACAAAAATTAGCTGGGCATGGTGGCTCATGCCTGTAGTCCCAGCTACTGGGGAAGCTGAGGCACAAGAAATCACTTGAGCTCAGGAGGCAGAGGTTGCGGTGAGATCATGCCACTGCACTCCAGCCTGGGGAACAGAGTGAGACTTGGTCTCGAAAAAAATAATAAATAAAATAAAATAAAATGCCAGAGGGAGTGATGCTGGCAAGGCGGCTACCTGGAGACACCTGGTGCGCCTCCCCAACAGCAAGATAGGACCAAAGCAACGAATCAACAGTTAAGACCTGACTGGAGGCCAGGGCCGGTGGCTCACACCTGTAATCCCAACACTCTGGGAGGCCAAGGCACGCGGGTCACGAGGTCAGGAGATCGAGACCATCCTGGCTAACACCGCGAAACCCCGTCTCTATTAAAAATACAAAAAAATAGGCCAGGCGCGGTGGCTCAAGCCGGTAATCCCAGCACTTTGGGAGGCTGAGACGGGCGGATCACGAGGTCAGGAGATCGAGACCATCCTGGCGAACATGGTGAAACCCCGTCTCTACTAAAAAATACAAAAAACTAGCCGGGCGAGGTGGCGGGCGCCTGTAGTCCCAGCCATTTGGGAGGCTGAGGCAGGAGAATGGCGTGAACCCGGGAGGCGGAGCTTGCAGTGAGCTGAGATCCGGCCACTGCACTCCAGCCCGGGTGACAGAGCGAGACTCTGTCTCAAAAAAAAAAGAAAAAAAATTAGCCGGGCGTGGCAGCGGGCACCTGTAGTCCCAGCTGCTGGGGAGGCTGAGGCAGGAAAATGGCATGAACCCGGGAGGCACAGCTTGCAGTGAGCCGCGATCGCACCACTGCACTAGAGCCTGGGTGACAGAGCAAGACTCCGTCTCAAAAAAAAAAAAAAGATCTGACTGGAATTGAAGGGCGAGTGCTGGAGTGCAGTGGGGGAG
>NC_045439.1:163241993-163273893 GCF_002776525.5 Piliocolobus tephrosceles
GAGTGCTGGAGTGCAGTGGGGAGCGTGACAGTGCTGGTGACTGGAGGCCCAGGAGGGCAGTGTGGAGGCTTACAGCCTCTGCAGCCCCATCTTTCCTTCGCAGATCAGGCTGGTCTGGAGTTAAGAAGGACTTCCCATCGTTGGGTAAGGGTAAGCAGAAGAAACTCACCAGCCCCTACAAATACCTACAGTCCTTACTACAGGAGGATTCCACAGTTCCCACGAGCTCTGAGCCCAGTTTGGAGGCTGCTGGCAATTCACGCAGCTGCCTTGCCCTGGGTTAGGGGCACAAGGTGTGCCTTCCCCACCCATCCCTTTGAGCTAAGCTGTTGCAGCACAGTACCATCTTAAGACCAGAGCTAGGGCTGGGCACGGTGGCTCACACCTGTAATCCCAGCACTCTGGGAGGCCGAGGCGGGTGGATCACGAGGTTAGGAGATTGAGACCATCCTGGCTAACACGGTGAAACCCCATCTCCACTAAAAAAATACAAAAAATTAGCCGGGCATGGTGGCGGGCACCTGTAGTCCCAGCTACTCGGGAGGCTGAGGCAGGAGAATGGCGTGAACCCAGGAAGCAGAGCTTGCAGTGAGCCAAGATTGTGCCACTGCACTCCAGCCTGGGCGACAGAGCAAGACTCTGTCTCAAAAATAGATAAATAAATAAGAAAGAAAGAAAAGAAAGAAGAAAGAAAAGAAAGAAAGACCAGAGCCATCTCTGGAGCACACCCTCCTCTGGGCCAGTAGCCACTGCACCACTGAACCCCAGCCACTTGGGCTCCATCCTTATTCCACCAAGGCCACAGGGGTGGTTGAACACCAGAGCCCCAGCTATGTGGAGCCTGGGCCCAGGATCAGCTGTGATTCTGGTCCTGCACAGCAGGAAAACCAGCCCCTGCCACTGCACTTCCAGCCAGAGGAAGAGTCTGGCAGCCCTGAGAGACCGAACCCACTGCTGAGCTGGCCGAATTGCTGTGCCATCTCCAGAGGGTGGGAACAGGCTCCTGAGCTTCCTACCAGCCGACATGCCTCCAGGTTGGTGGAGCAGTTACAGACCTGTGCTCAGGAACTGAGAAACAGCCCCCTAGCACCAACCTCTTGCAGACAGGCCCGGGGCCTACCCAGTGGCCCTGGGCCAGCATTCAGGGTCTGAGAAACAGTTTCAGAGGCTGCCCTGGCAGGCATGTACCTAGGCTTCTTGAGCAGCCTTGTGCTGCATCCATTGCGTAAGAAGCCCCAGAGGCAGCACCTGGGAGTCACGACCCCAGGTCAGCTGAGCAGCCACAGGCCTGCATACTAGGCCTGCAAACAGCCCTGTGGTCTGCCCTTGGTGGGCATGTTCTGAGCCAGCTGGCACCCATATCCCAAACCTGAGAAAGAACCTTGAGACCACCCCCAGTAAAGACACCCTCAGGCCAGCAGAACAGCTTTCCACCCGCATGCTGGGCCTCAGAAGCAGCCTCCTGGGCTGCCACTGGCAGATACATACCTAGGGCTGTCAATAAGCCATATGACCATGTCCCAGGACTGAAAAAGAGCCCCTTGAACTGTCCAGGCAGACATGCACCCAGGCTACCAAGCAGGCCTGTACCCACGTCCTGGGCCTGAGAAATAGGCCTCAAGTAATCCACCTGCCTTGGCCTCCAAAAGTACTGGATTGGCCGGGCGTGGTGGCTCACGCCTGTAATCCTAACACTTTGGGAGGTCAAGGCGGGTGGACTGCTTGAGGTTAGGAGTTCGAGACCAGCCTGACCAACGTGATAAAACCCCATCTCTACTAAAAATAGAAAAATGAGTCAGGCGTGGTGGCATATGCCTGTAATCCCATCTACTCAGGAGGCTGAGGCAAGAGAATCACTTGAACCCAGGAGGCAGAGCTTGCAGTGAGCTGAGAGCATGCCACTGCACTCCAGCCTGGGTAACAAAGCAAGACTCTGTCTCAAAAAAAAAAAAGAAAGAAAAAAAGTGCTGGGATTACAGGCATGAGCCACCACGCCCAGCCAGTTGTGCCACTGTTGCCACTAACCCCCTCAGTGTAGGCCACTGAGGCACTTGCAAACATCACTAAAGTGGATTACAACTGAAGAAAGTACATGGAGACTACACTACTGCATTCACCCAGAACCAAGGCCAATGCATCCCACTGAACCCATACCCCAAGACCCATTCATATGAATAACTCTTTACAAAACATACTCCATAAAATTGGAAAAGGTGACTTTCCCACCAGATGTGTAGAAATAAATGTAGAAATACATCAAACATGAAAAAGCAAGGAAACATGACACCTCCCAAGAAAACCAGTAATTCTCCAGTAAGAGACTACAATGATATAGGAAATGCTGGAAAAATAATTCAGAATTAAAATCTTAAGGAGACTCAGTGAGATACAAGAGAGTACAAATAAACATTCAACAAAATCAGGAAAAGAATGATTTGAATGAGAAATTCAACAGAAACAAATGTTTAACACGCAAGCAAATTTTACAGTGAAAGAATTCAATGAATGAGGCAGGGCATGGTGGCTCACGCCTGTAATCCCAGCACTTTGGGAGGCCAAGGCGGGTGGATCACCTGAGTTCAGGAGTTCGAGATCAACCCGGCCAACATGGTGAAACCCCATCTCTACTAAAAACACAAAAAATTAACCGGGTGTGGTGGCGGGTACCTGTAATCCCAGCTACTCAGGGGGCTAAGGCAGGAGAATCACTTGAGCCAGCGAGGCAGAGCTTGCAGTAGCCAGAATGCACCACTGCACTCCAGCCTGGGTGACGGGAGTAAAACCCTGCCTCAGAAAAAAAAGGGGGGAGGCGGGGAACAAATGATCTCAACAGACATTTCTCCAAAGAAGTCATACAAATGGCCCAGAAATAGATGAAAAAATGCTTAGCATCACTAATTATTAGGGAAAATGCAAATCAAAACCACAATGAGTTATCATTTCACCCAGTCAGAATGGCTATTTATCACAAAAACAAAAAATAACAAATGCTAGTGAGGATGTGGAGAAAAGGGAACTCTTACACAATGTTGGTGGGAATATAAACTAGTACAGACACTATGGAGAACAGTTTGGAGGTTCCTCAAAAAACCACAAATAGAACTACTGTATGATATAGCAATCCCACTAGTGGGCATTTATCCAAAGGAAAGGAAATCAGGACATCAAAGAGACATCTGCACCCCATGTTTACTGCAGCAGTATTCACACAGCCAACATACGGAATCAACCTAGGTGCCAAACAACAGATGAATGGGTAAAAAAAACTGTGGTATATATAACTCAAAGATAAAAAAGAATGAATCTTGCTGTTTGCAGCAACACTGATGGAAATGGTGGACATTATGTTAAGTGAAATAAGCCAGGGACAGAAAGTTAAACACTGCATGTTCTCACTCATGTGGTAGCTAAAAAATGTTGATCTCATATTAGTAAAAAGCAGAGCAGGATACCAGATGCTGGATTTTGTAGGGGGAAGGGAGGAAGAGGAAGATATTTGTTAAAGGACACAAATAGCTAGCTGGAAGGAGTAGTTCCAGTGCTCTGTATCACTATGGGATGATGGTAGTTAATAATGTATTATAGAGTTGCACACAGCAAAGAGGAGGATACTGAATGTCCCCAACATAAAGAAGTAGTTAGGCTGGGCGCGGTGGCTCAAGCCTGTAATCCCAACACTTTGGGAGGCCGAGACGGGCAGATCACGAGGTCAGGAGATCGAGACCATCCTGGCTAACATGGTGAAACCCCGTCTCTACTAAAAAATACAAAAAACTAGCCAGACGAGGTGGCGGGCACCTGTAGTCCCAGCTACTCCGGAGGCTGAGACAGGAGAATGGTGTAAACCCGGGAGGCGGAGCTTGCAGTGAGCTGAGATCCGGCCACTGCACTCCAGCCTGGGCGACAGAGCCAGACTCCGTCTCAAAAAAAAAAAAAAAAAAAAAAAGTAGTAGTTAATGTTTGAGATGATGGAAATGCTAATTATCCTGATCTGATCACTGTATATGTATCAAAACATCACTATGTACCCCAAAAATATGTACAATTATCATGTTAATGTATAAAAATAAGAAAAGAAATGGCTGGGAATTACTTTTTAAAGTTCCAGTCCTAAGGAATCCGGAGTGAGGAAAATGCAAATGGAACTTATCATCGCTGCCTTTTCAAACACAGCACTGGAAGTTTTCAATGAAGACAGTCTTTTAAAAAGTCAAGAGCAGCATGATTATTAATCCAACCATGATGATAACTACCACTGATATCAGAGGGTTCGATGACTTGCAAACTACAAAATAATCAGGTATCAGGATGACAAGAGTGAGTAGGGTCAGGTGTCCCAACACCGAGGGACACACAGGAAGACAGAACAGGTACCTCTGGCTCCTGCCTGGCAGGTGGTGCTCTCCGCACACTGCAGGTTCTTCAGCAGCTGCATCGACTTGCCAGCCATTATGATCTGCTTCAGAACAGGTTTGAGGAAGGACACCATGGTGTGCTGCCTGCTGGAGGGCCCCTGGTCACTGCCGGAACTCGCACTAGCATTATCACTCATTTTTTCTTCATTTTCTGTCTTTTCTGATACACTATATAGCGTGTAAGTTGCATACCAGAAGTCTCTGTGATTAACTGGAACATTTTTGTTTCTAAAGAGATTCAAAAGAATTTTAAACTCTTATTTCTGTTCCTTAAAAACAGCATACTTGTTCTAGTTTGTTGTCCAGACATTACAAAATATAATATTAATTATTAGTAAATGGAAGCAGTCTTTAGGCAAAATGGGACAATTTTAATCTCAGCTCAGTTTAAAGAGAAAAGGGAATAAATACTTGGAATGGTATAAGTAAGATTTAAGTAAGCAGAAATAGTTTCTTGAATTGAAATTATTTAAAATATGACTAATTTGGTCCTCTTTAGAAGTAGAATAAAAGTTTACCCATTTACCATCTCCTGTGCAACTAATTTGCAGACTTCTCTATCATTTTCCCTACAAAGATTCTTAACTGGACTACTTTTAACAATAAAATGATGTTCAATCATCACTCTAGAAGAACAGTCAGAGTCCCACTTGTCACAAAAATTCTCACATGAGATTGATGAATCAGAACACAGTGACAGACATGAGACTGAGTTGAAGGAAGGGTCAGTTCACTTATGTGAGCATTGCATGCATATTGCTACCCTTCCAGAACACTAAGGACTTAAAATTATCCTTCCTGATGAGTTCAATGGATAGCTATCAATAGAAATCATATATCTAAATATACCGCATAATTTAAAATTGGGTTAAAAGAGTACAAATAGCTCTACATTGTTTATATGATTCCATTCAGAAAAATCAATTAACTGAAGGGAAACTGTCATAAATGGATTAAGATTTTCCTTAATTGTTTTGTTAAATATTATACTAAGGTAAAAAATCAGTAGATAATTCAGAGAAATAAACATATTAGAGGCATATTTTATAATTTTCTGTATCTCTTTACCGATAATTTACAATGAAAATAGCTCAAACCATCTAATATCACCTAAACTCATTTTATGGGAAGCAGTGTATACTAGCTCACCATAAATATACTATCATCCAAAAATACAGTTTGCTTAAGAAAAGTTGTGGAGTGACAAAACTTGGACAAAGATATTTTTAATCAGCTGGTATCACTGACATCTTCCATAAAAATGAAATACAACTTGCCTATGATGACGACAAGTTCTGTGTGAACTGTGCACCCTCAGTACTGTTTGAAACTAACGAAAGCATTTGATTTTCACAGGGAGGAAACTGGTGATGGCAGCCCCCAGTGATCCTGTGCTCTGCTGCAGCTCACCTCTGGATGATGAACTCCCTGGCGCCATCCCACAGGTGCCCATGCACGATCCACTCGTCCACCGTCTGCAGGTAAGGCCGTACCGTTTCCACCCAGAGAGAGAACAGCAGGGAGACCTGAGGCAGAGAGGTGCACGGTCAGCTCTCGGGGTTCCCTGGTCACTAGAATAAAAGGAGGTTTAAACATTTCTGAAATGCCTTTAAAAAAGTGATCGGATTTCTGCGTTTTTTGGGGGCACAAAGAAATTAAAAATCCAAAAACATACACTATAAAATCCTTATGAAAAACTCACCTAAATGCCGGGCGCGGTGGCTCATGCCTGTGATCCCAGCACTTTGGGAGGTAGAGGTGGCAGATCACCTGAGGTAAGAGATTGAGACCATCCTGGCCAACATGGTGAAACCCCCTCTCTATTAAAAATACAAAAATTAGCTGGGCATGGTGACGTGCGCCTGTAGTACTAGCTACTCAGGAGGCTGAGGCAGAAGAATCACTTGAATCTGGCTGGCGGAGGTTGCAGTGAGCCAAGATCCCGCCACTACACTCCAGCCTGGCGACAGAGTGCCACTCTGTCTCAAAAAAAAAAAGAAAAGAAAAGCTCACCTAAATATGGGATGATCATATTGTTTGTAGTGCAGACTGGGAAACTTGAGAGTGAAAATGACAGAGGCAGCAGGTGTATCCTGAGACAGCCCAGGCAAGCGAACAAAGTTTCCCTATCGAAACCCTATTACTAGCAAAGCGTCCATTAAGATTGAGGAAACTGGCTGGGCATGGTGGCTCATGCCTGTAATGCCAGCACTTTGGGAGGCTGAGGCGGGCAGATCACAAGGTCAGGAGTTTGAGACCAGCCCGGCCAATATAGTGAAACCCTGTCTCTATTAAAAAAAAAATACAGCTGGGCGTGGTGGCTCATGCCTGTAATCCCAGCACTTTGGGAGGCCGAGGTGGGCGGATCAGGAGATCAGGAGTTTAAGACCAGCCCGGCCAAAATGGTGAAACCCTGTCTCTATTAAAAATACAAAAATTAGATGGGCATGGTGGCAGGTGCCTGTAATCCCAGTTACTCAGGAGGCTGAGGCAGGAGAATAGTTTGAACCCAGAAGGCGGAGGTTGCAGTGAGCCAAGATTACGCCATTGCACTCCAGCCTGGGTGACAGGGCGAGACTCCATCTCAAACAAAAAACAAAAAAAACCCCAAAAACTAACTGGGCATGTTGATGTGCCCCTGTAGTCCCAGCTACTCGGGGGGGCTGAGGCAGAAGAATCGCTTGAATGCAGGAGATGGAGGCTGCAGTGAGCCAAGATTGCACCATGGACTCTAGCCTGGGCAACAGAGTGAGACTCCGTCTCAAAAATAACGAAATTCCTTCCTTCCACTAGTTCTCAGAGTACAAAAATGGCAGTGCTGAGAGAAAATCAACCTCCTTTTTACTGAAATGCAATATTGGCTGGGCGCGTGGCTTATGCCTGTAGTCCCAGCACTTTGGGAGGCTTTATATAACATAAAATTTATCATCTTAACTATGTATTTTTTAAAATTTTAACTTATTTTTAAAGACAGGGTCTCACTATGTTGCCCAGGCAAGTCTCAAACTCCTGGGCTCAAGCAATCCTCCCGCCTCGGCCTCCCAAAGTGTTGGGATTACAGGCATGAGTCACCGTGCTTGACCCTCCCCATTTTTAAGTTTAGAGGTTTTAATTGTGACAAATCTCCAGAGCTTTTTCACGTTGTAAAACTGAAACTCTGTACCCATTAAACAACAGCTCCCCGTGCCCCAGCCCTTGGTAACCAGCATTCCACTTTGTTTCTGTGACTGTATCTACTTCAGATATCTCACATAATGTTACATGTTAGTTTTTATGTCAGAAAGCGTTATTGTAAGTATCTATACACATCAGGTAGGTATTTCTCACATCTTGTTTTGTCCTTGCCGCATCCTTCTGAGGATCTTGGCAAGTAGAGCTGAAAAGCCAGTTTCCTACAGCCTCAAATTTGGAAGCCAATTTAAAAACCCTGAACTGTCCAACGAGTCACCATTCGAGTATCATTTCACAAAGAACTACGATCAGCTGTCTATCACTCCTCTGCCGTGCAGAATGGAGTCACACACTTGAGGCAGAAGTCTCACATACGGTTTGCTCAGAGGCTTCTCCAACATTGTCATATTCAAGAATGGCCTTGTACAGGGTGTTGAGCAGGTGAGAGGCCCGGACAACATTTCGAGTATCAGGTGGAACTTCTGCTACTCCAGTACTAAACACTTTGTGCAGAACCTTGAGCTGAGCCAACCGAGGTGCCAACTTGTCCACCACTATTGCAAGAGTTATTGTAGCATCTGCAAATTTCAACAAATCAAACTCAACAGCAAGAAAAATACACGCATCTAAAACGTGACATAAATGCTGGCAAATCGCCAGGCTTATGGACGGGCAGGGCAAAATGGAGGATGGTGGATTTTGATCTCACATCACAAGGACCTAATTTCCCTAAGGAAGAACTCCTGCAAGTCACGGAGAAAAAGAAAACTCAGCAGAAAACTAACATATAAAGGAACTGACAGTTCACAGAAAAGGAAAGATGAGTGATTCTAGAACATACAAAAAGTCACTTGACCGTACTTTAAAAATTACGCTAGGTAAAACAAAACACCTCCAATGGGCTGATGTTACAGTCAGGGGTGAGGGAGGCTGTGCCTACAAAGGGCTGCACAAGCAAGCTCCTGCGAGGCGATGGCACAGCTGTGACCTTAACATGGAAGTGGCCATGTGGAGCTAGACAGGTGATAAAAAGACCCGGAACCATACACGAAGATACCACACCCACCCCTGCTCAAAGCAAGTTCCTGCAATGCTGGTGAAGCCGTGTCAGGTCTGCAGTTTGGCTAATGTGCTGTGCCAATGTCAGTTTCCTAGTTTTGATCATGTACTGTCACTACGTGAGGTTTTCCCACTGGGGGAAGCAAGGTCATGGGAACACAGGGCGTCTCTGTACCATTTTTTGTGGTAGTTCAAAATAAAAGTTAAGGGGAAAAAAGCTACATGGGTTGCTATTTTACAGCTGTCATACTGGTGAAGACCAAAATCTCTGATAACACACAGATGGCAAGAGTGTGAGGAAACAGGTATTCATCTACATGGCTCACAAGAGTATAAATCTATTTACCTGCACCTCCCCATAAAGTGGCAAAACTTAGGAAAATCACACATGACCCAGCAATTCCATTTGTAAGAACCTACCCCACATGGTGGGATGCGGTATAATCCCAGCTAACACCTGTAATCCCAGCATTTTGGGAGGCCAAGGTGGGCGGATCACCTAAGGCCAGGAGTTAGAGGCCAGCCTGGTCAACATGGTGAAAGACTGTCTCTACTGAAAATACAAAAATCAGCTAGGGATGGTGGCAGGTACTTGTAATCACAGTTACTCGGGAGGCTGAGGCGGGATAATCGCTTGAACCCAGGAGGCAGAGCTTGCAGTGAGCTGAGATCCCACCACTGCACTCCAGCCTGGGTGACAGAGGGAGACTTCATTTCAAAAAAAAAAAAAAGAACCTACCCTACAGATAACTCACTGCCTGTGTTCGATTACGGATATGTAGAAGTGATTATCACCGCAGCACTGCTAACAATAGCAAAAGCCTGGGAAGAACCTAAATCCATTAAGGGCACTGGGCTATGATACAACCATATGATGAAACACTCAATCTGTAAAAAGGAAAATAGAAGCTCTTCACATTTGTGTGGTATTATCCTCAAATTTTAAATCAGAAAAATTTGAAGAGAGCAGTGTAATGACTGCTAGGTATGCGTATATGTATATGCACTGCTTGTGTATGTTGAAACTCTTTCTGGAAGGATGCATAAGAAACTGAGGACCTGGCTGTCTCTGGAGAGGAGAACTGACTGGCTGGAGTACTGGTGCAGGAAGAATAATCTAGATTCTTCACTCTAAATCCTCTGCAGATTTTTGATTTTTAGAGATATGATTTAAAAATACAATTTAAAAAATGAAGCATTCACGAGAACTACTTATTTGCTAGGCAACTTTCAATCTTACATAATGAAAAATCTAAATGGCATTCAAATTATAAGTTATGTGTAGCACGAGTAAAGATGAAGAACATTTAATACCATTATTGATGATGCACTTCTCAATTTCGGCAAGTTCCTCTTTGAAACTAATGAAATATTTGTACAGGGCCCACATGAAAGCCTGGTAGGTTCTAAAGGGAGCTTCAGTTGACTTCTTAGGAACAGACCCACTTCCAGGCAGCATGCTCTCGGAACTGTGTCCCATGACTTCATCAATGAACTCCTGGAGTCGAAACACAACCTGGCCATACGCTGCTATTTGTTCCAGCACAGATCGTAAACAGCTCTATAACAGAAGCAAACTGCAATTACTCAAAGGTGGTCTTCTGTAAACTTTCAAATTCATTTCCCTCTCGCTGTAAAATATTTCCTTTGCAATTGTTTTAAACAGTATGTTTAGTAGAACACAAAGTAATAAAATGATTAATATTTAGGTTTATACGCAAAGGAAAAAGAGTAATAATTTCAATAGACTAGAGAATTATGGCTTATATTTTTAAAAAACATACATAAGGTAAATGTACTTAAAGCAAAAAAAAATCACAGTATATAACTTTCACAATACAGAATGACAGAATTAAAAGCACAAAATGCAAATTGAAATTAAATATGTCCAGCCAGGCGTGGTGGCTCACGCCTATGATCCCAGCACTTTGGGAGGCCGAGGCAGGCGGATCATGAGATCGGGAGTTCGAGACCAGCCTGGCCAACATAATGAACTACCGTCTCTACTAAAAATACCAAAAATTAGCTGGGCCTGGTGGCGGCACCTCTAATCCCAGCTACTTGGGAGGCTGAGGCAGGAGAATGGTTTGAACCCGGGAGGCAGAGCTTGCAGTGAGCGGAGATCATGCCATTGCATTCCAGCCTGGGTGACAGAGCGAGACTCCATCTCAAAAAAAAAAAAAAGAAAAAAAGAGGCCAGGCGTGATGGCTTGAGCCTGTAATCCCAGCACTTTGGGAAGCAGAGGCGGGTGATCACCAGGTCAGGAGTTCTAGACAAGCCTGGCCTATGTGGAGAAACCCTGTCTCTACTAAAGATACAAAAATTAGCTGGGTGTGGTGACACACACCTGTAGTACCAGTTACTCAGGAGACTGAGGCAGGAGAATGGCTTGAACCCGGGAGGTGGAGGCTGCAGTGAGCAGAAATCGCACCACTGCACTCCAGCCTAGGCGACAGAGCGAGACTCCGTCTCAAAAAAAAAAAAAAAAAAAAGAAAAAAGAAATTAAATATGTCCTAAACAACATTAAGGAACTCTCTAAGTACTGTAAAGATGCACAACTCAGGGCCAGGTGCGGTGGCTCACGCCTGTAATCCCAGCAATTTGAGAGGCCGAGACAGGCGGATCACGAGGTCAGGAGATCGAGACCATCCTGGCCAACACGGTGAAATCCCGTCTCTACTAAAAATACAAAAAATTAGCCGGGCGTGGTGGCAGGCACCTGTAGTCCCAGCTACTTGGGAGGCTGAGGCAGGAGAATGGCGGGAACCCGGGAGGCGGAGCTTGCAGTGAGCTGAGATCCGGCCACTGCACTCCAGCCTGGGCGACAGAGCGAGACTCCCTCTCAAAAAAAAAAAAAAAAACAAAGATGCACAACTCAATTTTTCTTTCTGGATATTAAATATTTAAAACTTTTTTTTCCATGTGAGGAAGCAAGAACGAGTTCAATAATAATTTTAATATTGTAAAATGTTCTAAAATTATCACAGTTTACATAAATCCTATTTCTTAAATTACCATAAATACAAATAACTTACATGTGTTAAATGAGTTACTATAATATTGTTTCTCACAGTTACCTTCCCATCTATCAACTGAAATATAAAGAGCTTTTTCACTCCTGAAAGTAACCTGAAATGAGACAAAAAAAAGACGAGCTTACTTTAAGTCTAGAAAAATATTCACGACACTATGCCCAGGGCATTTTCTTTTTGACAGGGTCTCACTTTGTCACCCCCCCAGGCTGGAGTGCAGCAGCGTGATCACAGCTCACTGCAGCCACAACCTCCTGGGTTCCAGTGACTCTGGAGCCTCAGCCTCCCCAGTAGCTGGACTACAGGTGCATGTCACCATGCCTGACTACTTTTTGCATTTTTTGTAGAGATGGGGTTTTACCATGTTGCCCAGGCTGGTCTTGAACTCCTAAGCTCAAGTGATCCACCCACCTTGGCCTCCCACAGTGCTGGGACTACAGGTGTGAGCCACCATGCCCCACCTCAGGAAATTTTTATTAAATATTCAGAATTAGGGGACAAAAAGGTCAGAAAATAAGAAAATGGAAGACATCAATCTTTTCATCTGATTACCTTAAGACTCAAGATATTTCAACATCTTAGAGAGAAGTCCAAAACATGTTGTCATAGCATCTCCCCCATATACCTGATGACCCAAAGAGATCTTCCCATTTCTAAGAATGCGAGCATGTCAATATCATAGTTTATGGTGAGAGCACCAGGACGAGGAATTTCAGTAGTAACCACCATGGGCTGCATTAGATTCCTGGCTTCCAGGTACAGGCACAGGCCCTCATTGATATACTCTGCCTATTAAGAATAATCAGGATTTTATTTTTTTGAGGTAGAAAGTATGTCCTTGCTACATTCCTTTTTTGGAGTTCTTTTCCTTCATTCTTTTGGAATGGGAGAGAAACAAGTTGCTTCCCCAGGAAAGCCTGCATTTTCCGAGGATCTCCTTCTGTCACCCAGACTGGAATGCAGTGGTACAATCGTAGCTCACTGCAGCCTCAAACTCCTGAGCTCAAGAGAGCCTTCTGTCACAGTCTTCTGAGTAGCTAGGACTACAGGCACATACCACCACCATGCCCAGCTAAATCACCCATGGCAGGAGAAGCCAACTGCCATGCCAGAGGGTCACTCAAACAGCTCCGCAAAGGAAGTCCCTGTGATAAGCAATTGAAGCCTCTGCCATCAGCCATGAGAGCGCCATCTTGGAAACAGATTCTTCAGCCTCAGTCAAATTTTCAGAAGACTATACGTCCAGCCAACTTATTGACTACAATCCCTTTATAGATCCCAAGCTAGAACCTCCTAGCTAAGCCACTCCTGGATTACTGACCCTCAGAAACCCTGTAAGAGAATAAATGCTTATTCTTGCAAAAAAAAAAAAAAAAAAAAAGAATAATCAGAAGCTGCTGGCACGATGGCTCACACCTGTAATCTCAGCACTTTGGGGGGCCAAGGTGGGTGGATCACAAGGTAAGGGGATCTAGACTATCCTGGCTAACACAGTGAAACCCTGTCTCTACTAAAAAAATACAAAAAATTAGCCGGGCGTGGTGGCGGGTTCCTGTTGTCCCGGCTACTTGGATGGCTGAGGCAGGAGAATGAAGTCAACCTGGGAGGCGGAGCTTGCAGTGAGCTGAGATGGAGTCACTGCACTCGTGGGGGCAATAGAGCGAGACTTTGTCTCAAAAAAAAAAAAAGAAAAGTCAGTAGGAAATCTTGCTTTGAACTCAGATGTTAAAGAAGTGTTGGACTGGCTGGGTGCGGTGGCTCAAGCCTGTAATCCCAGCACTTTGGGAGGCCGAGACGGGCAGATCACGAGGTCAGGAGATTGAGACCATCCTGGCTAACACGGTGAAACCCCGTCTCTACTAAAAAATACAAAAAACTAGCCGGGCGAGGTGGCGGGCGCCTGTAGTCCCAAGCTACTCGGGAGGCTGAGGCAGGAGAATGGCATAAACCCGGGAGGCGGAGCTTGCAGTGAGCTGAGATCCGGCCACTGCACTCCAGCCCGGGCGACAGAGCGAGACTCTGTCTCAAAAAAAAAAAAAAAAAAGAAATGTTGGACTAATCTAGGTAAATCATATGCTAAATTATTTAAAATGAAAAAGAAGTGAATATATCAAAATCTCTCAATCTCCACAGTCAAATTTGGTCTGAACTGCACACCTAACAGTCTGTTTCTAGTCTGCATGTGAAAATGCTTGAACAGTTTCCTTTCATAAAAGTTTTGCTTCTCAGTAATCAAGCCTCATAAAGATTATTAATTAAGTGAATATATCTTACCATAGGGTTTCCCGAATAACCTGAGTCTCAGTAACCAAAACCCTGTCATCTGGAACATACAATGGATCACTGCTGTACAAGTGCTGGTCCCTATGAGACAGCAAACATAAATGTCAATAGAAAGGTTTCCAAGTAAGTAAATAACTTATCTCAAAGAACATTCGCAATTTAGTGCTAACTAGTAATCAACTAGCAAGTACACATAATAAATGGTTTAAATACCCCTATATTTTCACATCAATCAGAATACTCAGGAACACTTTCAGAACAATCGCAATTATGTTCATTGCTGATTTAGGCAAATGGTTACAACTACGTAAAGTTGTTTCTGGAAAACAATATGCCTATTTTTGTAGTAAGTATACCAAAACAGAAATCAAATAATGCCCTAATACATACCAATATATTTACATTGAAATTAACAACAAAAAATGGAAACACAGACTATAATTAAATAATACCATAATTTAATGATTTTCAATAACAAACAATTAAAAACAACTAGAATTTTCAACACCAGCCAGGTGTGCTGGCTGATGCCTGTAATTCCAGCACTTTGGGAGGCTGAAGCAGGTGGATCACTTGAGGACAGGAGTTCGAGACCAGCCTGGCCAACATGGTAAAACCCCCTCTCTACTAAAAATATAAAAATTAGCTGGGCGTGGTGGCATGCACCTATAATCCCAGCTACCTGGGAGGCTGAAGGACGAGAATAGTTGGAACCCAGGAGGCAGAGGTTGCAGTGAGACATGATTATGCCACTGCACTCCAGCCAGGGAGACAGAGCAAGACTTTGTCTCCCCCTGCAAAAAAATAAAATAAAATAAAAAATAAAAAATTAGTTGGGTGAGGTCAAGACTGCAGTGAGCCGAGATCCCACCACTGCATTGCAGTCTGAGCAACTACAGTGAGACTCTGTCTCCAAAAACAAAGAAAAAAAAAGAATTCTCAAAACAAAAACAAGTTTAAATTTCAGGGAAGAACTTGATTTAAGTCACAAATCAAAGCCAAATGTCTAAACATCAAAGTTTCTTCTACCATCACATTAAATGAAAACTTTAGCTTCTTACCAGACAGCAGCTAAATTGGAGTGCAAATGTAAACTATGAGGAAACTGGGAGGGCCTGGCTGTCCAGTACTGATGGACCACATGATGTTCCAGCCAGCTTCGGTCATCTGGCTCATCTGCTTAAAAGAAATGTAATCAGTTTGAGGTAACAACAAAAACAAAATACTGGGTCAGTATATCTGGACTTACAGCTCCATTCAAACATATAGTTGAAAATGGCTTTTTTAAAGTAACAGCTACCTAACATTAATCTATATATGATCATTTATTTTAAACCACATATATCAGCTGGGTTCTATGGCTCATACATATAATCCCAGCCCTTCGGGAAGCCAGGGTGGGATGATCACTTGAGTCCAGGAGTTCAAGACCAGCTTGGCCAACAAAGTATGACCCCCATCTCTACAAAAAAATGCAAAAAAATCAGCCAGGGATGGTGGCATGTGCTTGTTCTCGGGAGGCTGACATGGGAGGACTGGCTGAGCCAGGAGGTTGAGGCTGCAGTGAGCCGAGATCACGCCACTGTGCTCCAGCTTGTGTGACACAGTGAGACCCTATCTCAAAAAACAAAGTAAAATAAAATAAAACCACACATATAGAAACACATACTAATTTAATTAAATGTAATTGACTAAAAAGTAAAAAAAAAAAATTGCCACATACATAAAAAGATATAAATGGTATATGTTAATCATCCAATAATCATTAAGGAAATTGAAACGGTAACCAAAGACCTTCCCAACCACTCCCAAAGCCTCGGGACTGGTGCTAAATTTTGAAGGATTAGATAACTTCTATCTTATACAAGTTGTTTGAAAAAGCAGAAAAAGAGAAAGTCACCTAACATTTTATGAGGCTAATATAACAGTGATGCTTAAACTAGATAAAGGCATGATAAATACAATTCATCAAAGAATAAAGATGAAAAATCCTACATTAAAAAAGAGCTAACCTGCTGGGCTCGGTGGCTCACACCTGCAATCCCAGGCTGGACTGGTCTCAAACATAGTGAGACTGCATCTCTAGGAAAAAGTAAACAAGTTAGCTGGGTGTGGTGGCATGCACCGGAAGTCCCAGCTTCTTAGGAGGCTGAGGTGGGAGGATACCTTGAGCCCAGGAGGTTGAGGCTGGAGTGAGCTGTGATCATGCTACTGCACTCCAACCTGGGTGACAGAGCAGGACCCCATCTTAAAAAAAAAAAAAAAAAAAAGCGAGTCCGAAATTGAACCCAATCTAATAACATACTAAAAAATAACACGGTCAAGCAAGTTTAGGTGAAGAATTCAAGGATAATTCAATGTCGGAAAATCTATCAATGTATTATTAGGATAAAAGAGAAAAGTTATGAGATTATCTCACAGATAAATAGCATTTAATAAAAATTCAACGTTTATGATTAAAGACTTCTAGGCCGGGCGCGGTGGCTCACGCCTGTAATCCTAGCACTTTGGGAGGCCGAGGCAGGCGGATCACAAGGTCAGGAGATCGAGACCATCCTGGCGAACACAGTGAAACCCTGTCTCTACTAAAAATACAAAAAAAATTAGCCGGGTGTGGTGGCGGCACCTGTAGTCCCAGCTACTCAGGAGGCTGAGGCAGGAGAATGGCGTGAACCCAGGAGGCGGAGCTTGCAGTGAGCTGAGATTGCCCCGCTGCACTCCAGCCTGGGCGACACAGCGAGACTCCATCTCAAAAAAAAAAAAAAGACTTCTAGAAAAAAAAAAGGGATAGAAGGAAATTGTCTTAATTTTTTTTTTTTTTTCCCCAGACAGAGTTTCGCTCTTGTTGCCCAGGCTGGAGTGCAATGGCACAATCTCAGCTCACTGCAACCTCTGCCTCCCGGGTCCAAGTGATTCTCCTGCCTCAGCCTCCCGAGTAGCTGGGATTACAGGCATGTGCCACCACGCCCGGCTAATTTTGTATCTTTTTTTTTTTGTAGCGATGGGGAGTCTCCAACTCCCGACCTCAGGTGATTCACCCACCTCAGACTCCCAAAGTGCTGGGATTACAGGCGTGAGCCACCGTGCGCGGTCGAAATTGTCTTAATTTGATAAAGGCCACATACCCTGAACTGATACCAAACAACCATCACACTTAACGGAGGAGTTTCAGGTATAACCCCCATTACGATGAGACCGAGTTGTCCAGGAAGCCCACTCCTATGAGCTGTTGCTTCCGCTACGGACTAGTAGCGGCTGGGCTGCTGGGCCAGAAAAGAGATTTGATCATCATGTCACAGAGAAGATACAGGCATAAGAACTAGCACGAAGAGATAAAACCATCAATATTGACAGATGATACTAACGATCTATATAAGAAATCGAATGGAATCAACTATTATAATAATATGAGAATTCAGCAAAAACGCTGCATGTAAGGACAACTTACAGAAACCAGTATTATTTCTTTTACATCAGGAATAAAGAGGCATCATTCACAAAAATAAAAACTATAACATATGTAGAAATTAACAAATGAACACTCGAGATCTTTAAAAAAAAAATTCCAAACTCTAGTAAAAGATAAAAACTTACGATAAATGTAGCTGCTATTATGTTAAGGCAATCAAGCCTCCCCAAATTAGATCTATAAATTCTCTGCAATCCCAATTAAAAACTCCAGCTGGATTTTTTTAAATTTTTTATTATTTTGAGATAAAGTTTTGTTCTTGTCGCCTGGGCTGGGGTGCAATGGTGTGAAATTGGCTCACCGCAACCTCCACCTGCCGGGTTCAAGTGATTCTCCTGCTTCAGCCTCCCGAGTAGCTGGGATTACAGGCGTGCGACACCATGCCCAGCTAATTTTGTATTTTTAGTAGACGTGGGGTTTCACCATGTTGGTCAGGCTGGTCTTGAACTCCTGACCTCAAGTGATCCACCTGGCTTGGCCTCCCTAAGTGTTGGGATTACAGGCATAAGCCGCTGCGCCTGGCCTTTTTTTTTTTTTTTTTTTTTAAGTTTACCATCCTGCTTCTAAAATGTCTATAGAAGAATAAAAGTTCACAAATAGCTAAGCCATTTTGAAAAAGAGCAGTGGTTCACACCTGTAATCCCCATACTTTGGGAGGCAGAGGTGGGTGGATCAGTTGAGGTCAGGAGTTTGAGCCCAGCCTAGCCAACATGGTGAAACCCTGTCTCTACTAAAAATACAAAAATTAGCTGAGTGCGGTCGTGCATGACTGTAATTCCAGCTACTAGAACCAGGGAGGTGCAGTTTGCAGTGAAGTGAGATCATGCCACCGTACTGTAGCCTGGGCGACAGAGTGAGACTCTGTCTCAAAAAAAAAAAGGGGTGGGGGGAAGAGCAAAGTGGGCTCAGCACAGTGGCTCACACCTGTAATCCCAGCACTTTGGGAGGCAGAGGCGGGTGAATTGCTTGAGTCTAGGAGTTTGAGACTAGCCTGGGCAACATGGTAAAATCCTGTCTCAACAAAAATATACAAAAATTAGCTGAGTGTGGTGGCCCTCACCTGTAGTTCCAGCTACTCAGGAGGCTGAGGTGGGAGGATCGCTTGAGGCCAGCAGGCAGAGGTTACAGTGAGCTAAGATTGTACCACTGCACTCTAGCCTGGGCAACAGAGTGAGACACTTGTCTTCAAAAAAAAAAAGAAAGAAAGAAAGAAAGAAAGAAAGAAAGAAAGAAAGAAAGAAAGAAAGAAAAGGAGCCAAGCGATTCTCCTGCCTTAGCCTCCCACATAGCTGAAAGGAAACCTGCCATCTATGTATTAAGACATAATCCTACAAAGCCACATAAATAAAAAACAGTCTGTCTGTTTCTGGGTCACTGACACCAAGAGCACAGATTAGAAAGTCCAGAATAAATGCAGCTGTTCCTCAGTATCCACTAGGGATTGGTTGCAGGAATGCTGCAGACACCAAAATCTGCAGGTGCTCAAGTCCCCGATATAAAATGGCATAGTATTTGCATATAACCTATGCATATCCTCCCTTATTTTTTTATTTTAATTTTTTTTTGAGACCTGGTCTCGCTCAGTTGCCAGAGCTGGAGTGCAGTGGCACAATCTTAGCAAAATCAGTCCTTCTCCAATTGAAAAAAAAAAAAAAAAAGGAAACATTTAGGGCTAAGAAAGTTCTCAAAAGTATAGGAAAAAAATTACAAAATTACACTCTACATGTATTATTAGTTCAACATTAATTCTATAGTACTAACACTTAAGCATCATAAAGAAGATTACTAATGATTTTAAAAGTTGGTTTTGTAAGGATGGTAGAGCTTAGCCAACACCTTGATCACATGGAACTGATCTCGAACCCTGCCTTTCCTTCTGGGGAATTTGTCTATTAGAAAATGTCAGCACCTCATAACACAAAGTACCTTTCCAACTGATACAAGGATCCAGTTTTCTGTTTTGATCTTGTTCTTCTAACGGTGTCCTGTCTACCTGAATTCCAGAGTCCTCTCTGCTTAAGGGCAGTTGATCATTTTCCTCTTCACTTTCTTCAGACCAATTCTGATTTAAAAAAGAAACACACTTTAGCTTTATACAGTATAACATTTAAACTATTTACACTAAAAGACTAAGAAGACTTTGAAAAAAAGCAAAAACTTTGAAGCAACATGGAACAGAAAAACAAATTTTTTTTTCCTAAATCTCTTGGAAGTGCCTATTATAGGACTGGAAATACGATTATTACTTTCTTTTTTCTATAATGTTGAAATAATAAGGAATGGAATTATTTTTTGTGGCAAAAAGTCCCAAGATCACAGGTCCTTAAGGGATACTTGTACTCACCCCTTTTAACTTCTTCTTCTTCTTTTTTTTTTTTTTTTGAGACAGAGTCTCTTGCTTTGTTATCCAGGCTGGAGGGCAATGGCACGATCTCAGTTCATTGCAACTTCCACCTCCTGTGTTCAAGAGATTCTTGTGCCTGAGCCCCCTGAGTAGCTGGGATTACAGGCATGTACCACCATCTCCAGCTAATTTTTTGTATTTTTAGTAGAAGGGGTTTCACTATGTCCAGGCTGCTCCCGAACTCCTGGCCTCAAGTGATCCACCTACCCTGGCTTCCCACAGCGCTGGGATTACAGGTGTAAGACATCGAGCCCAAACAACTTTTTTTCAAATTTATTTTTTACAAATAGACGCAGATCTTGCTATGTTGCCCAGGCTGGTCTCAAATTCCTAGGCTCAAGCAATCCTCCTGCCCCTCAAAGTGCTGAGATTACAGATGTGAGCCACCATGCCCAGCCTCTTTTAACTTTTTAATACTAATGATTTGGTGCAAAATCCTAACCAGGCTTCCATAATAAACGACTCTAGCTTACTGAAGAGGGTTCCTGTTTTAGCTAAGTTGACCTAGGGTGGAAAGACCCATTAAAATCATCTCTATCACCTGGCGTGCATTTAAATTTTCAATAGCAAAACTACTGCCACTTACTGGTGTGTCCACGTAAGGACCGATGTCCATTTCTTCACCTTCCATCAAGTATTTTCCCCAGTCAAAATCATCTTTCTTTTCTAAAATGTAACAAAAGAACTTCATCAGCTTTCTTATATCTACATTTGAAAAAAACCTCAAAACTAAGGAAAAAAGACTAACAAGACTCAAAATACTCAGGAAATAAAAATTTAAAAATATTGAAACATTTAATATATTTATATTCTAAAACATTTTACATTTTAATTAACTCATTCTCAAAGGTGAGTGTTCTCTTTCTACAACTGAAGGTAGTTTGTAAAGTTGAACAAATACAGTCATCCCTCAGTATCTGAGGGGAATTGGTTCCAGGAGCTACACCACCCTCCACAGTGCTCAAGGCTGATGACAGAAAATGGTGTAGTGTGTGCATATAACCTAAATACATCCTGCTGTATACTTTAAATAATCTCTAGATTACTTATAATACCTAATACCATGTAAATAGTTTTAAAAATTGTATTAGATTGTTGTATTATTTATTTACTTTTTTTGAATATTTTTGATCAGTATCTGGTTGAATCTGTGGGTGTGGAACCTGAGAATATAGAGGGCTGACTGCATTTCAAATAAAATTTTACAATTGTGATAGCATCCAAAACAACAGCAACACTTTAGTTTCACAGATTTTTGTAAGTTTCAATAAAACTCAATGTTTAGTAAGCAAGTAATGAAACAATTTCTCTTTTACTTCTCATATGTTAAGGCATCTAGTAACATACCCACTTCTTTATCTCTCGGTGTCTCCACATAACTGCTGTTTGAAGGAGAGTCTGACAGACACAGAAGAAGTGACAGTATGGAATAATGTGCATCTGTCTTTAAAACAAAAAAATGAACAATATGAATCTCTGAGGTTGGGAAATGCTTTCGACACTAGATTGAGTAAAGATAACACTATGACAGTTAGGTCCCCAATTTTTTTTCTGGTTTGAGAAAACATGAGTTATACCTATGTAATTCCTAACCTTCAAAGTCCTTCATAGCTCAAATGCATACACACAAGGAACCTCAAAGCCATCTGAAGTCTGAGTTCTGTATTTCTAACAAGTATAAGACATGAGTGGATGAGAGCTTTTATTTCTAAAATGACAGAAATGTCTTTAGAATATAACATTATGGTTAAAAGTTATTCTCCTGTGGCAATATGTATCATGAAGCTTAAACATGGCTGATAGTTTAACTCAGAGGTACCATATTTTATTTAACAAGTCCCCTATTAATGAAATTTACATTTTTTCGCAATCTTTTGCTATCACAAACTTATGTTGTTTCATTTCCTCCCCCCACCCCGAGATGGAGTTTCACTTTGTTGCCCAGGCTGGAGTGCAATAGTGCAATCTCAGCTCACCACAGCCTCTGCCTCCCTGGGTTCAACTGATTCTCCTGCCTCAGCCTCCAGAGCAGCTGAGATTATAGGTACACGCCAACACGCTCGGGTAACTTTTGTATTTTTAGTAGAGATGGGGTTTCACCATGTTGGCCAGGCTGGTCTCGAACCCCTGACCTTGTGATCTGCCTGCCTCGGCCTCCCAAAGTGCTGGGATTACAAGCTTGGCCACCACACCTGGCTGTTGTTTCATAATTATGAGAGTTTACTTGTATAATAAATTCCTAAAAAGTGAAATGCTAACTCAAAGAGTGTTTGCATTTGGAATTTTGAGAAATAATGTCAAAATATCTTCCATACACATAATACAAACATACATACATATCGAATTACCTGCTTCCCCCACCTTTTATTAATCAGATCAGTGAAAAATGTTATCTCAGTGTTGCTTTAATTTGCATTTATCTTATGAAATGGTAGGCACTTTTCCATAAGCTAAAAATTACTGATTTTCCTTTACTGGGTATTACTCTCCTTTATTCAAGTTTCTATTTGACTGGCAGTCTCTCCTTATTTATATGGTTGATTTTTAAATTGGGACATAAGCAGTGTGGGAAAGCATTAACTCAGGAAGCCCGAATTGCCAAAGCCTTCAGCATCCCCCAAAAGGGCTTATTTTCACAAATCAGCCTTGGCCAGCTTGTGGTGACTGAGCTCTTGAAATATCTGAACTGGCAAAAGTGTTCTGTATGTTCAAATCTTGGAGCATGTTGTACTAGTCTGTTTATACAGTTTGTGCAAACAGTGTGACTAAAGGTGAACACCTGCTTTCCTTTGAAGGCTCTGGAACTTCAGTAATTGTGGTCAGTCACACAGGTCCTATGCCTAAGAGATAAGCCCCCAGTAAAAGCCCTGGAGTCCTGGGCTCAGGTATCCAGGTAGACAACACTGGCCACTTGACAGTATGTCAGAAGAGATAGAGCAAGCATCCAAACCAGACTCATATATGGCAGGGATGTTGGAATTATCAGACTGGGAATTGAAAACAACTATGATTAATATACTAAGAGTGCTAATGAAAAATGTGGATAACAGGAATAATGAGTAATATTAAGTAGTGAGATGGAAACTCAAAGAATCAAAGTGTTCCAAATGAAAAACAAAGTGTCGGCCGGGCGCGGTGGCTCAAGCCTGTAATCCCAGCACTTTGGGAGGCCGAGACGGGTGGATCACGAGGTCAGGAGATCGAGACCATCCTGGCTAATACGGTGAAACCCCATCTCTACTAAAAAATACAAAAAAACTAGCCGGGCGACAAGGCGGGCGCCTGTAGTCCCAGCTACGCGGGAGGCTGAGGCAGGAGAATGGCGGAAACCCGGGAGGCGGAGCTTGCAGTGAGCTGAGATCCGGCCACTGCACTCCAGCCTGGGCGTCAGAGCAAGACTCCGTCTCAAAAAAAAAAAAAAAAAAAAAAAAAAAGAAAAACAAAGTGTCAGAAATGAAGAATGCTTCTGATAGGCTCATCCAGTAGATTGGCATGAGCTTGAAAATATATCAACAAAGAAGGCCGGGGTGACTTACGCCTGTAATCCCAGCAGTTTTGGAACAAAGGTGGGCAGATCACTTGAGGTCAGGAGTTTGAGACCACCCTGGCCAACATGGTGAAACCTCGTCTCTACTAAAAATACAAAAATTAGCTGGGCGAGGTGGTGTATGCTTGTAATCCCAGCTACTCCGGAGGCTGAGGCAGAAGAATTCCTTGAACCTGGGAGGCTGAGGCTGCAGTGAGCCGAGATTGCACCATTTCACTCCAGCCTGGGCAACAGAGCAAGATTCCGCCTCAAAAAAAAAAAAAAAGAAAAGAAAAAAAATTAACGAAATTGAAAACAGGAAACAATAATAGCAAAACCAAAAACTGATTCGCTGAAGAGATTAATAACATTAATGAATCTCTAAACATACTAACCACAATAAAAAGAGAATATACACATTACTAAAATCAGAAACTAAAGAGGGATCATCACTACTGATCCCATGGACATTTTATAAAAGGATAATAAAGAAGCTGGGCGTGGTGGCTCATGCCTGTAATCCCAGCACTTTGGGAGCCCAAGGCAGGTGGACTGCTTGAGGTCAAGAGTTCGGGACGAGCCTGGCCAACATGGTGAAACCCTGTCTCTACTAAAAATACAAAAAAAATTAGCTGGGCGTGGTGGCAGGCACCTGTAATCCCAGCTACTCAGAAGGCTGAAGCAGGAGAATCACTTGAACCTGGGAAGTAGGGGTTGCAATGACTCGAGACTGCGCCACTGCACTCCAAGCCTAGGCAACAGAGTGACACTTGGTCTTAAAAAAAAAAAAAGGAAAAAGAAAAAGAAAAAAAGTGTGAAGTTATTGCTACACTATATAGCAATCCCCAACCTTTTTGGCACCAGGGACCGCTTTTGTGGAAGACAATTTTTCCATGGACTGTTGGGTGGGGGTTGGTTTCAGGAGTAAACTGTTCCACCTCAGATCATTAGGCATTAGATTGTCATAAGGAACATGCAACCTAGATCCTCACATGTGCAGTTTACAATGGGGTTTGCTCTCCTATGAGAATCTAATGCCACCGCTGATCTGACAGGAGGTGGAACTCAGGAGGTCATGCTCACTCACCCCAGTCACCTCCTGCCGTGCAGCCTGGTTCCTAGCAGGCATATGTTGGTACTTGTTCACCATGTGGGGGTTGGGGGACCTCTGCTATAACAAACACATCTAAGATGCCACATAGCAAGAGAAAAGGATAACCAATTCACCTTGTGTAAGTGGGTGGGGGCTGTGGACAGAGTGGGGATAGTGAAGCAGACAAGACTGCACAGATTTGTGGGGAAAAGAAAGAGATCAGCTTGTTATCGTGTCTATATAGAAGGAAGTAGACATAAGAGACTCCATTTAGTTCTGTATTTGAGATGCTGTTAATCTGTGACCCTACCCCCAACTTTGTCCTTGCAAGAGACATGTGCGAAGGTGATTTAAGGTTAAAAGGATATTGGGCTGTGCAGGATGTGTCTTTGTTAAACAAGTACCTGAAAGAAGCTTGACGGTTAAAAATCCTGCCCCTCCCTGAGATTGGAACATCTCCGGGTAATACCCATTGTGTGTCTTGTTTACTGAGTAAGGAGAAAACACATTTAGGAATAAGGTGGGACTTGCTGGAGCAATACTGCTAAAAGGTTTATGGAGATGTCGCATATACATCTCAAGGCACAGCATTTTCCTTTAAACTTATTCATGTTACAAGGATTTGTTCATATGTCTTACTGCCGATTTCCTCCCTACAATAATCCTATTGTCCAGCCACTCCCTTATCCTTTTAATGATAAAGATAATTCTCAATAAATACTAAGGGAACTCAGAGGCCAGTGCCAGTGTGGGTCCTCTGAAAACACAGCACTGGTCCCCTGGGTCCCGCTTTTCTTTCTCTATACTTTGTCTCTGTGTATTATTTCCTTTTCTCAAGTCTCTGGTCCCACCTAACGAGAAGCACCCACAGGTGTGGAGGGGCAGGCCACCCCTTCACAGATTTACTGATTTCTTCAACAAACATGCACTGTCCACTGTGCTCTAGGTGTCTGGGAACAAATCAGACACAGAGCCCTATGCCTGTAAAATGTGTATTTTAAAGGGGGAGACAAGAAAGGAACTATAAAGAAGTGAAATATGTATGATGTGTGGAGACAGTGCTTAATATTAAAAGGTGAGTTTCCTCAGGCATGGGAAAGGGAAAGAACTATGTAGGCACAAGATGTGCCACAGCAGAGCTAGGGAATGTGGTCCCTCTGTGTTCAGGGAACCCACAGCTGTTTCCATATGCTTGCCATCTTTGGTTTGACCTCTAAGGGGCTAGAGACTGAGCAGATAAGGTCAGCCACACTGGGCTCTGCTTGCTTATGTGACCCACCACCAATAAAAATGCTGGTCACCAAGGCTCAGCTGAGTGGCCCTGGGGAGAGAGGAGGGGCAACATTTTGCACATGTTGTGATATACCGTTACTGAGAGAATTAAGTGCATCCCCAGGTGACTCCACTAGGAAGGAACAATTGGACATGTGTGCCTAGCTTCTCCTAGACTTTGCACTAAGCACCTCTTCCCTCTGGTGATTTTAATCTGTATCCTTTCACTGTAATAAACTATTAACAGTGAGGATAACAGCTTTTTCGAGTTCTGTGAATCCTTGGAGCAAAGCATTATGCCAAAAGGTGGTCTTGGGGAATCCCCCAAACAATATGAAAGTATACCAGGCATCTAGTAAGCATCTCCAGACAGTCACTGCCAAGTGCTGAGAAACCATTTGACAGTTTTAAGATATCCAAACTATGCTACTATTTGTATCACTCTCTGATCTCTCTTTCCATAGTAGAACTGAGGTCCAAAAATGATTAAATAAGAGCAAGCTCTTTCTTTCATCACGAACTGAGGTATATCTGGTTTGATGGCAATATTTAAATAAATTTCCAGGAGATCCTATTAGCCAGTAGATAATACGAAAATAGAATGTTTAAATAGTAACAGAAGCAAATTGACAATAATCAGATAGGAAACAGTAAAATACCACCGGAGATCGCATAATTGAAGGCATACCTTTATTTCCTTTATGCTGGGAAGTGGTGCGTTTAGAAATTCCTCAGTTAATCTCTTCCAGCTAGCAGCTTTGCTGAGATCAGAATGAATGAGAAATTTTTCATAAATTCTAAAACATAAAAAAACACAATGATTATAAAGGTATCTTAAAGAGATCTATAAGAAAATACATGTATTTCTGGATGTGTACATACATACACTGACTTACCCTTCGATTGTTTTTTCTATTTTGTGGCTGTTCACATCCAAGAAACGATGAAATCTAATAAAGACAAAATGCAATTCTTATGCCAACTCTGTCACACAGGTAAGTGAACTCATCTCATGGCCCTCCACATCCCCTATATGCTTTGTACTCAGCTACACATTTCCAGAATGGAGTGTACCTTGTCCTGAGTTACCTCCACCATCAGACAGGCAAATAATCACCATGTCCGAGACCATGCAAGCAACCTTTCTCCAGCACACAGGTGCTTCCTGACTCTCCCAACCTTGTGCTCTGGCTCCTCTGTCTTCCCATAAGGCCCTGTATCTAAATCCAGCTGACCACATTCTACATCAGGTGGTCCCCATCTTTTTATGCTATAGTGAGGCCCAGTGAAGCCTAAGGATCCCTTCTCTGAATAATGTTTTTAAATGCCAAAAAAGAAATACAAAGGAATCCAATTATACTGAGGTACAGTTGTCAAATATTTCAAGAAGTTTATGATATGGCAAGAAATGTTATTTATGAAAGTATTAAATAACAAGATTTAGCAGTAGGGCCAATAACTACCATTAAAGTAACAGTAAACAACATTTACAAGTATCTACAACTCTGATGTGAAAACAGTATGTGATTTCTACTGGCGATAAAGTCATAGGTAGGCTAATACTACTATGGTTTGCTGCCTTCATTTATAATGGAAGGAGATGCTACTTTTCAGTTAGAGATTAGTATAATTTTTTCCTCATCCAAATTAACAAATATCTGAATTATATCTCCAGATACCAAGGTTAAAAATCCCTTTTATCTCTGTCTTTTTTTAAAGATAGAGGCTATATCTTACTCATCTTTGAATTTCTAGGGCCTAGAATTCTAAATGGCCAAAATTTTCAAGAATGTAAACATGAACTATTCATTTTTCTGATGGTTTAAAGCATCATAAAATTATAGCATAGCCTATGCAACTAATGTATATGTATATAACATAGCCTATGCAAAAAATGTTTCCCATTTTTTAGTATCAAAGCCAGCAATCTGTACTTAAAAGAAACAAAATTACAGTACTGAAAAACACATGAATCTAGTCCAGTAAACGGGTGAATGGTACACCACTTTACCTATTATAATTTAGTTCCTGAAATCTGTGAATGGAAATAGTAACCTCTAATGTCTCTCCCACCTCTAAAATGATGACCATCTGCCTACTGTCATTTAGAAATATTAGTAAAAAAATCACTTGGATTTCAGCATTTAAGTTTTTGTATTGTATAACCTATTTCACACATTGTTTATTTTTGTAAGTCACATTTAAGAATTCAGTTTATTACTTCGGAAACTTGGCATGCTTTAAAAGAATATGAAAGCCCCGTATTCCTATTATAAGCCAAGTAGACACTTTATGACTATGATCATTAAAGTAACTAAAATTACGGATTTTAAAAAACTGTTCATTATTCAAGATTTTTACTGAAATTAAACAGGTAGAATATTAACATTAACATTCTTTTAGTAATTTCATTATTCTGTAAGTCTTTAAAAATTAGTTACAAGAGAAACTGCATTAAAAATTGCATTAGCTGACTTAGCCTGCTACGTTGTCAGGCGCTGTACAGAGATGCAGCATTCTAGCTGGAGTGGAAGCAGAGGAGACAGTAATGACAGGTTAAATCAATGTCATGACACGCGTTTTGTAAAAAGGAGAGCAGGGTGAGAGAGACCTTACACTGGGCTGACCAGGGAGCAGGAGTCAGTGAGAATACAATCTCTTTAATTAGTAAAATAAAATAAAATAAAAAATTATAGAAATGGAGTTGCTACGTTGCCCAGGCTGGCCTCGAGTCCCGCCTGCGGCCTCCCAGAGCGCTGGGTTGCAGGAGCGCGCCCCGGTCGCAAGAAACCCATTTCCACGCTTCCCCGCGTATCAGGACGCGTTTCAGGTAACACACCGTGGGGTGCGCAGAGCACCGCGCCGAGGGCGCTGGCCGGGGGGAGCGGGCGGCGGCAGGGCCTGCGAGGGCTCTCTGAGGCCGCGTCCGCCTCAGCCCCATGCCCCGCCCCAGCGCACCCCGACCCCGGGCTGCGCCGGACCCACGCGCGGGCTCCGGGCTGTGTCCCGGAACCCGCTCGCGCGCCGCGCCCCACACCTGAAGTTGGACCAGGCGAAGTTGAGGGCGAGCTGGAAGTTGGGGTCTGCCTCGTCCTGGAGGCCGGCGACACCCCGGACGAGCTCCCGCACGTCGCGCTCCTGCTGCGCGTCCAGCCAGCTCAACGGCGGGCCGTGCCGCGCCATGTTCCGCGCGCCTGCAACGCGCTTCTAACGACTTGGTCGCTATCGCGCGAGAGTTAGGGCTCCCGCGGCAGTTGCCCCCGGAGCTGGCGTCTTCTCGCGAGAGTTCGCGCTCCCGTGCCGGGCAACTAGCAAGCTGGCAGTTATTATCGCGACAGTTCGAGCTCCTGCTGTGGTGGGTACTGCCTGGAGGTGTCCCGTGGTGAGGGGCGGAGTGTGCATATTCTGATCGCCCGACTGTACATTTTCTACTGTACTCAGTTGGCGTCATCGTGAATTAGATACTTAAGGGTCTCTGGCCAGCCTCGGTGATAGTGCTTTTGAGAGCAGCCCGTTAGGGGCCCGGTCAGGAAATGCATTGGGACCTGCCTTTCCAGGAACCCTGACCCGCTCAGCTGCTGAACTCTCCCGGCAGTGATGGTCCTGCGGATCTCGGTGCCCCCATCCACACAACACAATCACGCTACACATATCCATGCTACACAACCAGCATCAGCGAAGCAGCTGTCCCGACCGGCTAGCAGTCCCGGCTCGCTTTTACCCCGTCTGCTCCTCGGGCGGTTGCGGGGACTTCATAACCCCATATCTGGCCAGAGGTGCTGGTCGGGGGGAGGACTTCATAACTTCATAACCCCACCTGGCCGAAGGTACTGGGAGTGGGGACATCATAACCCCACCTGACCAGAGGTGCTGGGAGGACTTCACAACCAAACCTGGCCAGATGTTCTGGGGGACTTCATAACCACAAATGGCGTGTGCCACCCCACCAGGCTAATTTTTTAATTTTTTAGTGGAGACGGGGTTTCGCCATGTTGGCCAGGCTGGTCTCAACTCCTGACCTCAAGTGATCCATCCACCTCAGCCTCCCAAAGTGTTGGAATTACAGGCATGAGCCACCGCACCCGGCGGTGTCCTGGAACTTTACTGAATTCATTTATGAGTTCTAACAGTGTTTTGGACGAATCTTTAGGTTTGTTTAAATATAAAGTCACATCATCTACAAACAACGACAGTTTGACTTTCTTTCCAATATGCATGCTTTTTGTTTCTTTCGGTGGTCTAATTGCTCTGGTTAAAACTTTGAGTACTATGTTGAATAAGTGGTGAAAATGAGTATCCTTGCTTTGTTCCGGATCAGAGAAAAGGCTTTCAGTTTTTTTCCCATTTAGTATAATACTAGCTGTGAGTTTATTTTATAAGACATTTATTGTGTTGAAGTATGTTCTTTCTATGGACAGTTTGTTCAGGATTTTTCTCATGAGAGGATGTTGAATTTTGTTGAATTTTTTTTTAATTTTTTAATTTTTTTGAGACGGAGTCTCACTCTGTCGCCCAGGCTGGAGTGCAGTGGCTCCATCTTGGCTCACTGCAAGCTCCGCCTCCCGGGTTCACGCTGTTCTCCTGCCTCAGCCTCCCGAATAGCTGGGACTGCAGGCACCCGCCACCACGCCCGGCTAATTTTTTTTTTTGTATTGTTAGTAGAGATGGGGTTTCACTGTGTTAGCCATGATGGTCTCCATTTCCTGACCTCGTGATCCACCCGCCTCGGCCTCCCAAAGTGCTGGGAGTACAGGTGTGAGCTACCGCCCCCGGCCGAATTTCATTGAATTTTTAAAAGCATCTATTGAAATAATTATATGGCTTTTATCCTGCATTCTTTTGATGCATTGTATCACGTTTATTGATTTCCATATGCTGAAGCATCTTTGCATCCCTGGGATGCATCCCACTTGATCAAATTGAATGATCTTTTTAATGTGTTCTTGAATTTGGGATGCTAGTATTTTGTTGAGGATTTTTGTCTCTGCATTCATCAGAAATATTGGCCTGTAGTTTTCTTTTTTGTTTGTTTTGTCTGGTTTTTGTATCAGGAGAATGCTGGACTTGTAGAATGAGTTTAGGAGTATTTCCTTCTTTTAAATTTTTTGGGGTAGTTTGAGTAGAATTGGTATTAGTTCTTTTTTAGATGTTTGGCAGAATTCAGCAGTGAAGCCATCAGGTACTCAGCTTTTCTTTGATGGGAGACTTTTCAGCACTGCCCCTATCTCTCTGTATGTTATTGGTGTATTCATGCTTTCCATTTCTTCATGTTTCAATCCTGGTAGGTTGTATGTGTCTAGGAATCTATCAATGTCCTCTGCCTTTTCCAATTTTTTGGCATATATAATAGTTGCTCATAGAAGTCTCCAAAGATAATTTGAATTTCAGTGATATGAGTTGTAATGTAGTCTCTTTGTCTGATTTATTTGAGTCTTCTCTTTTTTCTTAGTCTGTCAAAAGAGTTTGTCTATTTTGTTTATCTTTCCAAAAACTGACTTTTTGTTTTGTGATCTTTTGTATTTTTTGTTTCAATTTGATTTCTGCTCTGATTTGCTCTGATCTTTATTATTTATTTTCTTCTCTTAATTTTGGGTTTGATTTGCTATTGCTTTTCTAATTTTTTTTTTTTTGAGGCGGAGTCTCGCTCTGTCGCCGGACTGGAGTGCAGTGGCTGGATCTCAGCTCACTGCAAGCTCCGCCTCCTGGGTTTACGCCATTCTCCTGCCTCAGCCTCCCGAGTAGCTGGGACTACAGGCGCCCGCCACCTCGCCCGGCTAGTTTTTGTATTTTTAGTAGAGACGGGGTTTCACCGTGTTAGCCAGGATGGTCTCCATCTCCTGACCTCGTGATCCGCCCATCTCGGCCTCCCAAAGTGCTGGGATTACAGGCTTGAGCCACCGCGCCCGGCCGCTTTTCTAATTCTTTAAGGTGGTGCATCATTAGGTTGTCTGAAGTCTTTTTACTCTCTCTCTGTCTCTCTTTTTTTTTTTTGAGACAAGGTCTGGCTCTGTCAGGCTGGAGTGTAGTGGTGTGATCTCAGCGCACTGCAACCTCTGCCTCCCAAGCTCATGCCATCCTCCCACCTCAGCCTCCTGTACAGTTGGGACTACAGGCATGTGCCACCACACTCGGCCTTTTTTTTTTTTTTTTTTTTTTTTTTTTTTTTTTTTTTTT
>NC_045439.1:163273993-163300622 GCF_002776525.5 Piliocolobus tephrosceles
TTTTTTTTTTTTTTTTTTTTTTTTGTATTTTTGGTAGAAACAGGATTTCATCATGTTGCTCAGGCTGGTCTGGAACCCGTGAGCTCAAGCAATCTACCTGCTTTGGCTTCCCAAAGTGCTGGGATTACAAGCATGAGCCACTGTGCCTAGCCTTTACTCTTCTCACGTAGGCATTTATTAGTATAAGCTTCCCTCTTAGTACTGCTTTTGATATATTTGATAGGTTTGGGTATGTTGTATTTCAATTTTTTAAAGTTTCAAGAAACTTAGAATTTCTGTCTTAGTCACTGCATTCAGCAATGGTATTCAGGATCATGTTATTTAATTTCTATGTATTTGAATAGTTTCCCAAATTCCTCTTGTTGTTCATTTCTAGTTGTATTCTATTGTGGTCACAGAAGACAACTGATATAATTTTGATTTTTTCAAATTTTCTTAGACTGTTTTGTGGCCTAAGGTATAGTCTGTTCTGGAGAATGTTTCATGTGCCAATAAGAAGAATGTGTATTCTTGTGTATTCTGCAGCTGTTAGATGAAATGTTCTGTAGATATCTGTTAGATCCATTTGGTCTGTATGTAGTGCAGATTAAGTCAGATGTTTCTTTTTTTTTTTTTTTTTTTTTGAGATGGAGTCTCGCTCTGTCCCCCGGCTGGAGTGCAGTGGCGCAATCTCGGCTCCCTGCAAGCTCTGCCTCCCGGGTTCACGCCATTCTCCTGCCTCAGCCTCCCAAGTAGCTGGGACTACAAGGCGCCCACCACCGCACCCGGCTAATTTTTTTGTATTTTTAGTAGAGATGGGGTTTCACCCTGTTAGCCAGGATGGTCTCAATCTCCTGACCTCGTGATCCGCCCGTCTCAGGCTCCCAAAGTGCTGGGATTACAGGCGTGAGCCACCGCGCCCGGCAATTCAGATGTTGATTTTCTGCCTGGAAGTTCTGTCCAATGCTGAAAGTAGGTTGCTGAAGTCTCCAGCTATTATGGTATTGAGGACTATCTCTCTCTTTAGCTGTAATACTATTTGCTTTATATATCCGGCTGCTCCAGTGTTGGGCATATATATATTTACCATTGTTATATCCTCTTGCCGAGTTAACCACTTCGTCCTCATATAGTAACCTTCTTTTTTCACTGTTTTGTCTTGAAAGGTCATATAATAACCTCTTTGTTTTTTTTCACTGTTTTGTCTCTTTAGCTATAATAATATTTGCTTTATATATCTGGCTGCTCCAGTGTTGGGTACATATGTATTTCTCATTGTTATATCCTCTTGCTGAGTTAACCACTTCATCCTCGTGTTATAACCTTGTCTTTTTTTTTATTGTTTTGTCTTTAAATGTCTTATATCAGAAATTTTGTCTGATATAAGTATAGTGACTCCTGCTTTTTTGTTTCCATTTGCATGGAATATCTATTTTCATCCCTTCCTTTTCAGTCTGTGTGTATCTTTACAGGTGAAGTGAGTTTCTTTCCTTATTTTTTATTGACAGAGTTTATTTCTTGTTGCCCAGGCTGGAGTGCAATGACACGGTCTTAGCTCACTGCAACCTCCACCTCCTGGGTTCAAGTGATTCTCCTGCCTCAGGCTCCTAAGTAGCTGGTATTACAGGCGCCTGCCACCACACATGGCTAATTTTTTTGTATTTTTAGTAGAGACGGGGTTTCACCATGTTGGCCAGGGTGGTCTCAAGACTCCTGAACTCAGGTGATCTGCGCGCCTCAGCCTCCCACAGTGCTGAAATTACAGACGTGAGCCACTGTACCCGGCTGAAATGAGTTTCTTATAGGCAGCATATAGTGAGCCTTGTTTTTAAAATGCATTCAGCCACTCTATGTCTTTTTATTGGAGAATATAGCCTATTTATATTCAATGTTATTATTGATAGGTTACTAATGCCATTTTGTTACTTGTTTTCTGGTTGTTTTATTAGTCCTTCCTTTCTCCCGGTCTTCCTTTGTGTAGAAATGATATTCTTTGGTAGCATATTTTTATTTCTTGCTTTTTAATTTTTGTGTATCTATTATAGGTTTTTCCTTGGTGATTACCATGAGGTTTGCAGAAAACATAATCAATTCTTTTAAGCTGATGACAACTCAACTCTGATCACATAGAAAAGAAAAAAGAAAGAAAAATTAACTTTGTCACTACTGCTTTTTGACTTTTTGTTGTTTCTATTTTTATATTTTTTGTATCTTCACAATTGTTTTATTTATGATTATTTTTGATGGGTTTGTCTTTTAGTCTTCACACTAAAGATATGAGTGATTTTTTTTCCCCTGAGCCAGAGTCTCACTCTGTCACCCAGGTTGAAGTACAGTGGTGTGATCTTGGCTCACTGCAACCTCCACCTCCAGGATTCAAGTGATCTTGTGCCTCAGCCACCTGAGTAGCTGGGATTACAGGCATGTACCACCATACTCAGTTAATTTTTGTATTTTTAGTAAAGATGTGGTTTTGCCATGTTGGCCAGCTGGTCTTGAACTCCTGAGCTCAAGTGATTCACCCACCTCAGCCTCCCAAGGTGACATGAGTGATTTATATTCTACAATTACAATATTAGAGTATTAGGTGTACTTACTTTCATCAGCAGGTTTTATGCTTTCTGATGATTTCTTGTTGCATATTAGCATCCTTTACTTTCAGAATGAAGAAGTACCTTTAGCATTTCTTATAAAATGAATCTAGCACTGATGAATTTCCTTAGCTTTTGTTTGTCTGGAAAAGCTTTTATTTCTCCTTGGTGTTTGAAGGATAACTTTGTTGGATACAATATTTTATGTTAGAAGTTGTTCCACTCTGGACTTTGTATATGTCATTCCACTCTCCTGGCTTGTGTGGTTTCCACTGAGCAGTCTACAACCAGATACATTGGAGCTTCTTTATATGTTATTTGCTTCTTTCTGTTACTGTTTTTAGGATCCTTTCTTTGTCCTTGACCTTTGAGAGTTTGATTATTATATGCCTTGAGGGAGTCTTATTTAGCTTGAATCTTTTTGATGTGTGCTTTTTTTTAAAAAATTTTTTTAACCTTCTTCTATGTGGATATTACTATCTTTTTCTAGGTTTGAAAAGTTACATGCTATTTGCCTGAATAAACCTTCTACCCAAATCTCTTTCTCCATCCTCTTTAAGGTTAATAACTCTTATATTTGCCTTTTTAATGCTGTTTTCTAGATAGCCTTAAAAGGGCAAATATAAGAGTAGGCATACTTCATTCTTTTATTTTCTGCTCTGTGTATTTTCAAATAGCCTATCTTTGAGCTCACTAATTTATTCTTTTGCTTGATCAATTCTGGAGGCATTCTGATGCATTTTTCAGTTTGTTAATTGAATTTTTAGTCTCGGGGATCATACCACTGCACTCCAGCCTGGGTGACAGAGACTCTGTCTCAAAAAACAAAACAAAACAAAACCAAAACAAACAACAGCCGGGTGCAGTGGCTCACGCCTGTAATCCCAGCACTTTAGGAGGCTGAGGTGGATGGATCATGAGGTCAGGAGATCGAGACCATCCTGACTAACATGGTGAAACCCCGTCTCTACTAAAAAAAATACAAAAAATTAGCCAGGTGTGGTGGCGGGCACCTGTAGTCCCAGCTACTCGGGAAGCAGAGGCAGGAGAATGGCATGAACCTGGGAGGCGGAGCTTGCAGTGGGCCAAGATCGTGCCACTGCACTCCAGCCTGGGCGACAGAGTGGGACTCTGTATCAAAAAAAAACAAAAACAAACAAAAAAAACAACAAAAAAAACTCGTCTCTGGAATTTCTTTGTTTGATTTTTTTAAAAAATTATTTTCATCTCTTGTTTTTTTGATAGAATTCTGAGTTTCTTCTTTGTGTTGTCTTGAAATTCATTGAGCTTCCTCAAGACAGTTATTTGAATTGCTCATCTGAGGAATTCTTCATGCCTCACATATTTCCATTACTCCAGGCTCAGTCACTGTGCTTTTCTTTTTTTTTTTTTTTTTTTGAGACGGAGTCTCGCTCTGTCACCCAGGCTGGAGTGCAGTGGCATGATCTTGGCCCACTGCAAGCTCCACCTCCCAGGTTCACGCCATTCTCCTGCCTCAGCCTCCCGGGTAGCTGGGACTACAGGCGCCGCCACCTTGCCTGGCTAGTTTTTTTGTAGTTTTTAGTAGAGACGGGGTTTCACCATGTTAGCCAGGATGGTCTCGATCTCCTGACCTCGTGATCCGCCCATCTCGGCCTCCCAAAGTGCTGGGATTACAGGCTTGAGCCACCGTGCCCGGCCTACTGTGCTTTCTTAAGTCTGTTTGGTGAGGTTGTATTTGCCTGGATGTTCTTGATACTTGTGGTTGTTTGGGCATTGAAGAGTTAGTTATTTATTCCAGTCTTTCAATCTGGCCCTTGTTTGTACTTGTTCTTTGGGAGGGATTTCCTAGAATACAAAGAGAATTGTACATATCCTAAGCCTCAGGTGACTACAACTGTTCCATCACTAGGGGGTACCCTAAGCCCATGTATGCGGTGACTCTTGCAGACTACTAGATATAGCCTTAGGGGACTTGGAGAAGACAAGGCAGAATTCCCTGGGTAAATTTCTTGCTCTCTTCCCTCTTTCCCTTCCCACTCCCAGCAGGAGTCTCCCTGCTCTGCATTGGCGGAGGGATGACACAGGCATTCCCATGGCTGCCACAGTGGCACTGCACTAGGTTTACCTGTAGTTCATTGCTTTCCAGACCAGCACAACACCATAGTTCACCCAAGACCTGTGGCTGCTACTGCCTGTCTGCTACTGCTGTTTGTTCAAGTCCTCGGGCCACTTTGGTTTGCAGGTGGTGGATCCTTCCAGGACTCAGTTCATCACACCAAGGCAGGAAATTCCCTTCTGGCTAGGGGTGAATCTAAAAATGCCATCTAAGAGCAAAGGCTTGGAATTGAAATTGTGAGATTCAGGATTCTACCTGAAGGTTTATTTTACTGTGGCTGAGCTGGTACCTGTAAGACTTAAAGAGGAAAGAAACACAAAACATGGCTGGCAGTTAAAGACAGGTTTACTTTAGATAAAACCTGAGAGGGGCTTCTGGCTGATTTCAGTCAGGAGCGCTTTCTCTTACAGACTAAGAGTATATACTGATTTTAGGGTAAGGGGGCTTATGACAAGCTTGGAATGTTTCTGTGTGAGGGAGAAGTTTTATGGCAGGGTTGGAACTTCTCTGGGAGGAGGGGAGGTTATCTTGGGGCAGACATCTTTCTAGTCAGAGCGGGGTTATCTTGAGGCTGGCATCTTCCTGGCAGAGGGGGGTTATCTTGGGGCTAGCATGTCTCTGGGCGGGGAGGAGTTTGGAATGTTTCTGGTTGGAGATATTATTTGTGGTTTATGGCTGTGCTAACCTTAGCCATTAGGCTGATGCCCTTTGGATTGAGGAAGTTTTTTACTAAGGTGAACTTTAGAATGAGGAGCTTGTCCAAGAGGGCAATGTTCCTGCTCCGTCAGTACCCCTTGGAAGACATAGTCTTCTTTACTTTTCCCTCTCCTTCCCCCAAGATGAAGGAGTCTCTCCATGACAAATTGCCTGCAGTTGGGCAAGGGGTTATGCAAGCATTCCCATGGCTGCTGTAGCTGGTGTTATGCTGGGTCACACCACAAATTCACAGCCTCTGAAACAAGTGCAGCACCTCTGCTTGCTCAAGGATGCAGTCACTATGGGCTGGCAGCCACTCAAATTTACTCAGTACCCAGGCCATTTTAGCTAGGCTGTGGTGAAGCAAGATGGGATTTAGGTTCCTCCTGTTGGAGTGGAGGATTCCCCTCTGGCCTGGGGCTGGTTTAAATATTCCTTCTGTGGGCACCAGGGGTTTCTGTCCAGTAGTGTGCTCCATTGTGACAGAAAAGCACTGATTTCCAATGTGAAGTTCCATACTCATTTCACTCTCTCTCCCACAAACACAGGGATCATTTCTCCATGCTGTGATACCTGGGGTTGTTGTTGGTGGTAGTGGTGTAGGCAATGCAACATTTTCCCTCCTACCCTCTTCAACATGCCTTTATGTTATATTATGTTAAAACCAGGTACTGTTGTCAGTCATTTAATTTTTTGATTCTTATGAAGGTGCTTTCTTGGGTAGATAGTTGTTGAATTCGGTGTCCCTGTTGGGGAGACAGCGACTGGAGGGTTCCATTTACCACTTGTTTCCACCTCCCTCCTCTAAGCAAGCTTTTTCAGAAATGCATTATTTGCTGTTTTCTTTCAGAAAATGGAACTTTTAACAGAGAACTCTAACTTAATGTTGATAATTTAACATTGTTAAACATTGTTCAATAGCAACACTGTCTTACTTTTGTTCATAAGAACTTGTTATGCCAACTTTACATATATACTTGTTTAAAAGGTAAATGTAAGCAAGCTTCTTAGAGATGGATTATGTGGTATATTCTTTCAGAAATTGGAACTGTTTAACAAATACAGAATTCTGTAATCTAGTGTGGAGAACATGCTATTGAATGATAGTTCTTACCTTTGTTTATAAGGGCTTATGATGACGGGTTTACATAAACACAGTTAAGAGGTAAATCTTCACAAGCTTCTTTAGAGAAGCATTTTGTGTTGTTTTCTTTCAGAAATTGGAACTGTTTAATAAATACACAACTCTAACCTATTGTTGAGAATATGCTATTGAATGATATTTCTAGTATTTGTTCCTTAAATCTTATAATGAAATGATAATATACGCTTGTTTGAGAGGCAAATCTAAGCAGGCTTCTTCAGAGTTGCTCATTTGCAGTTTTCTTTCAGAGAATGAAAGTGCTTAATTGGTAAAAAAAAAAAAAAAAAAACTCTATAATCTAGTGTTAACAACATGCTGTTGAGTGACATATCACACCTTTGTTTCTGAAATTATTGTAAGGTATTTACATATACTCATTGAAAATGTAAATCTAAGCAAGCTGCTTAAGAGATGCATCGTATGGCATTTTCTATCAGAGAATGGAATTGCATAACACATAAAGACTATGTAGTCTAGTTTTGAAACATATTATTAAATAATATTTCTCATTTTAGTTGCTACAGGATTATTAAGTGGTGTTTGTGAAACATATTATTGAATAATATTTCTCATTTTAGTTGCTACAGGATTATTAAGTGGTGTTTATATATACATGTTTAAATGGTAAGCTAAGCAAACCTCATCAGAGATGTACTGTGCCCTGTTTTGTTTTAGAGAATGGATTTGGGATTACATAGAAAACTCTGAAATGTAGTCTCAACAACATATTCTTGAATGATATTATCATTATTCTGAAAATGCTATTATGAGGTGTTTATACATGTGCATTTAAAAGCTAAATCTAAGGAAGCTTCTTCAAAGATGCGTAATTTGTTTTTTTCCCCCAGAGAACAGTATTTATTACACAGAGTATTTATTACACAGAGAACTTGGAATCTAGTGTTGACAACATGCAATTTTATGGTGTTCGTGATCTTTACTCCACAGAAGTTACTGGGAGGTGTTTACATGTACTTGTTTAAAGGTAAATATAAATGAGTTTCTCCAAAAATGCATTATGTTGCTTTTGTTCAGATAATTAAATTGGTTAACATAAAAAAAACTTTTTTTTTTGAGATGGAGTCTCATTCTGTCACCCAGGCTGGAGTGCAATGGCAGGATCTCGGCTCCCTGCAACCTCTGCCCCCTGGGTTCAAGCGATTCTCCTGCCTCAGCCACCTGAGTAGCTGGGATTATAGGCACGCACCACCATGCCCGACTAATTTTTGTATTTTTAATAGAGATAGGGTTTCATCATGTTGGCCAAACTGGTCTCGAACTCCTGACCTCAAGGGATCTGCGCACTTCGGCCTCCCAAAGTGCTGGGATTACAGCCACTGCGCCCAAAGAACTCTTAAATATAGTGTTGATAACATGCTATTGAATGATATTTCTTATCTTTGTTCCAAATGAGTTATTACAAATTTACATATACATGTTTAAAAGGTAAATCTAAGTAAACTTCTTTAAGGATGCATTACATGGTATTTTTTTTTCAGAATATGAAAGTATTTATTACATAGAGAACTCTGTAATGTAGTGTTGGCAACATTCTATTGAAAGATATTTCTTACACTGAACTACTTTTCCTGAGGGCATATAATGAGGTGTTAACATATACACATTTAAAAGGTAACCGTAAGTGAGCTTTGGCAGAAAGGCACCATGGGCTGGTTTCTTTCAGGAAATAAACTATTTATCACAAAGAGATATCTGAAATTTAGTGGTTTTTTTTTTTTTTTTTTTTGAAGCAAAGTCTTACTCTGTCACCCAGACTGAATTACAGTGGCACTATCTTGGCTTACTGCCTCCCAGGCTCAAGCAATCCTCCCAGCTCAGTCTCCCATGTCGCTGGGATCATAGACATGTACTACCACATTGGGCTAATGTTTTTATGTTTTATTTTTTATTTTTAGTAGAGTTGAGGTCTTGCTACATTGCCCAGGCTAGTCTTGAACTCCTGGGCTCAAGTGATCCACCTTCCTCGGTCTCCCAAAGTGCTGGGATTATAGGCCTGAGCCACCGTGCCTGGCCTGAAATTTAGTTTTGATAACAGGCTGTTAAATAATATTTCTTATTTGTTCCCAAGGAGTTATTATGAGGTGTTTACATATAAATACTTTTTTTTTTTTTTTTTTTTGAGACAGAGTCTCGCTCTGCCGCCCAGGCTGGAGTGCAGTGGCCGGATCTCAGCTCACTGCAAGCTCCGCCTCCCGGGTTTACGCCATTCTCCTGCCTCAGCCTCCTGAGTAGCTGGGACTACAGGTGCCCACCACCTCGCCCAGCTAATTTTTTGTATTTTTTAGTAGAGACGGGGTTTCACCATGTTAGCCAGGATGGTCTCGATCTCCTGACCTCGTGATCCACCCGTCTCGGCCTCCCAAAGTGCTGGGATTACAGGCTTGAGCCACCGCGCCCGGCCTACATATAAATACTTAAAATATAAATATAAGCAAGCTTCTTCAGAGATGTGTCACGTGCGGTTTTGTTTCAGAGAATGGAATTGTTTATAACATAAAAAATTTAAAAGTCTTTTTTTGACAACATGTTAATGAATGATTTTCTTTTTTACATTTGTTTCTAAGGATTTATTATGAAGTATTACAAAACGGGTTTGAAAGGTAAGTCTGGCTGGACATGGTGGCTCATGTGGCCTGCTTGAGCCCGGGAGTTCAAAACTAGCCTGGACAACATGGAAAAATCCGACCTCTACAAAAAATACAAAAAAATTATCCAGGCATGGTGGCATGTGCCTGTAATTCCAGCTATTCAGGAGGCTGAGGTGAGAGGATCACCTGAGCCCAGGAGGTTGAGGCTGCAGTGAGCCATGATTGTACCATTGCAGTAAAGCCTGGTGACAGAGCGAGACTGTCTCAAAAAAAAAAAAAAAAAAAGATAAAACATAAAAGATAAGTCCAAGCACGATTCTTAACAGATGCATCATGTGCTGTTTTCATTCAGAGAACAGAAAGGCTTAATGGCAACAACTCTGTAATCTACTGTTGATAACATGCTATTGAATAACTTTTTTTTAACATTTTTCCTAAGGAATTATAATGAGGTGTTAAAATATACACATTTAAAAGGTAAATCTAGGCCAGGAGTGATGGCTCACACCTGCAATACCAGCACTTTAGGAGGCTGAGGTGGACAGATAACTTGAGCTGAGGAGTTCGAGACCAGCCCAGGCAACAGGGTGAAACCCCATCTCTACTGAAAAATACAAAGATTAGCTGGGTGTGGTGGTGTGTGCCTGTGGTTCCAACTATTTTGGGGATGAGTTGGAAGGATTGCTTGAGTCCAGGAGGCAAGAGTTGCAGTGAGCTGAGATGGCGCCATTGCACTCCAGCCTGGGTGACAGAGTGAGACCCTGTCTCAAAAAATAAACAAAAAACAAAAACAAAACAAAAAAAGGTAAATCTAAGCAAGCTTTGGCAAAGTACATCATGTGCTGTTTTCTTTCAAAGAATGAGAGTGTTTAACACTTAAAGAACTCTGTGATCTACTGTTGATTAAGATGCTATTGAATAATAATTCTTACATTTGTTCCTATGGCTTATTATAAAGTGTCTACATACAAATATTTAAAAGGTAAATTGAAGCAAGTTTCTGTAGAGATGCATCATATGCTTTTTGTTTGTTTGTTTGTTTCAGAGAACGGAATTATTTATTATTTCAGAGAACTCTGAAATTTAGTGTTGACAACATGCTCTTGAATGATATGTCTTCTTCTTATTGTTCCAAAGAGGTTATTATGAGGTATTTACCTAAGCATATTTAAAAGGTAAATTTAGGCCGGGCACTGTGGCTCATACCAGTAATCACAGCACTTTGGAAGGCCAAGGTGGGTGGATCACTTGAGGCAAGGAGTTCGAGACCAGCCTGGCCAACATGGTGAAACCCTTTCTCTACTAAAAATACAAAAATTAGCTGGGTGTGGTGGTGCATACCTATAGTCCCAGCTACTCTGGAGGGTGAGGAAGGAGAATTGCTTGAACCCAGGAAGTAGAGGTTGCAGTAAACTGAGATTGCGCCACTGCAGTCCGGCCTGGGCAACTGAGTGAGACTCGTCTTAAAAAAAAAAAAGGTAAATCTAAACAACTTTTTTCAGAGGTTCATCATGTGCTCATTACTTTCACAGAATGGAAATGGTTAACACATAGAGCACTCTGTAATCTAGTGTTGACAACATGCTATTGGAATGAAATTTCTCAGATTTGTTCTTAATTTCTTTTTGTGTATTTTCTGAGTCTGTTTTTGTTTTGCTCTAAAGGAATACTTGAGACTGGGTAATTGACAACGAAAAGAGGTTTATTTAGCTTACAGTTGTGCAGCTTGTCTGAGAGGCAAGTCCCCTGCATCTGCGTCTGGTGAGTGTGCGGGGGGCTTTCACCCTGGTGGAAGGTGAGGGGGTGCCGTGTGTGCAGAATCACAGATGAGACAGCAGAAGCAAGAGAGCAAGGAGGGGAGTTCCAGGCTCTTTTAAACATTCAGTTATCACAGGAATTAAGAGAGAGAATTCATTCATTACAGAGAGGATGGCATCAACCATTCACATGGGATTTGTCCTCATGACACAAATACCTCCTACTAGGTCCCACCTTCACACTGGGTACAAATTTCAACATGATATTTGGATATTTGGAGGGAACAAATATCCAAACTTTATCATTTTACCTCAGGCCCCCCAAATAATATGTACTTCTCACATTGCAAAATATAATCATCCTTTCCTAATAGTCCCCAAAGGCTTGTTCCAGTCATCAACTCGTAAGCCCAAAGTCTAAAGTCTCATTTGAGACTCAAGGCAAAGTTTTTACACCTGTAAGCCTGTACAACTAAAAACAAGTTATTTGCTTTTAAGATAGAATGGTGAGACAGATACTGGGTAAGCATTCTTATTTCTTTTTTTTTTTTTTTTTTTTGAGATGGAGTCTCGCTGTGTTGCCCAGGCTGGAGTGCAGTGGCCGGATCTCAGCTCACTGCAAGCTCCGCCTCCCGGGTTTATGCCATTCTCCTGCCTCAGCCTCCCGAGTAGCTGGGACTACAGGCGCCCGCCACCACGCCCATCTAGTTTTTTGTATTTTTTAGTAGAGACGGGGTTTCACCGTGTTACCCAGGATGGTCTCGATCTCCTGACCTCGAGATCCGCCCATCTCGGCCTCCCAAAGTGCTGGGATTACAGGCTTGAGCCACTGCACCTGGCTGCATTCTTATTTCAAAAGTGAGAAATTGGCCAAAAGAAAGGGTTATTGCAAGACTGAAATTGGCCATGCAAGACTGAAACCTATTAGTGAAGGCATGAAACCTTTAAGCTCCAAAATAATATTTGGGTCCATGTACTGTATCCTGGGCACCATGGGGCAAGAGGTGGCTCCCCCAAGGCCCTGGACATTCCACCCCCATGACTTTGCTGGGCGCAGCCCACCTGGCTACTCACACAGTTTGGAGCTCAATGACTTTTCCAGGCTGAGGGTGGACACTGCTGGTGGCTCTCCTGTTCCTGGGTCTGGAAGGTAGCAGCCCTGTTCCCACAGCTCCATTAGGCATTGCCCTACTATAGGCTTTTTTTGTGTGTGTGGGGGGGGCCCTCAACCCCACTATTCCACTCAGAATTGCCTGAGTTGAGTCTCTCTTTGGGGGTTCTGCCCTTGTAGCTGCCTTCTCCTTGGGCACCTGGATTCCTGGCATATCCTCTGACAGCTGGGGACCTGAAGCTTCCAAGGCTCCACCACACTTGCATTTTGCAGACTTAACACATGTGGAAGCTGCCAAGGCTTCTGACTTCACCCTGTGGAGCAGCATCCCAAGCTGTACTTGAGGCTATTTGGGCTGTGGCTAGAGCCAGAGTGGCTTGGATATGGGAGCAGCACTCCAAGGTGGCACAAAGCTGTGACACCTGGGGCCTGGTACCTGAAAACATACTGTCCCCCTAGACCTCTGGGCCTGTGATGAGAGGCCTGTGATGAGAGGTTTTCCTAGAGGAAAGCCTCTAGGGCTTTCCTCCATGGCCTTGACTATCAGCCCCCGGCTCCCTTTTGTCTCTGCCTTTGTCTCTAGCAAGGGCTTGCTCCACTGCCCCCTTGAATTCCTTGTCTGAAAATGCTCTTTCCTTTTCTACCACATAGCAAGGCTGGAAAATTTCCAAATTTTAATGGTTTATTTCCCTTTTAATTATAAATTCCACCTTTGGCCGGGCGCGGTGGCTCAAGCCTGTAATCCCAGCACTTTGGGAGGCCGAGACGGGTGGATCACGAGGTCAGGAGTTCGAGACCATCCTGGCTAACACGCTGAAACCCCATCTCTACTAAAAATACAAAAAAAACCAGCCGGGCGAGGTGGCGGGTGCCTGTAGTCCCAGCTACTCAGGAGGCTGAGGCAGGAGAATGGCGTAAACCCGGGAGGCGGAGCTTGCAGTGAGCTGAGATCCAGCCACTGCACTACAGCCTGGGCGACAGAGCGAGACTCCGTCTCAAAAAAATAAAATAAAATAAAATAAATTCCACCTTTAAGTCATTCTCTTACTTCCTTTTTGTTGTTGTTGTTGTTGTTTTTTTGAGATGGAGTCTCACTGTCACGCAGGCTGGAGTGCAGTGGCACAATCTCAGCTCACTGCAAGCTCCACCTCCTGGGTTCACGCCATTCTCCTGCCTCATACTCCGAAGTAGCTGGGACTACAGGCGCCCACCACCATGCCAGGCTAATTTTTTTGTATTTTTTAGCGGAGACGAGGTTTCACCGCATTAGCCGGGATGGTCTTGATCTTCTGACCTTGTGATCTGCCCGCCTCGGCCTCCCAAAGTGCTGGGATTACAGGCATGAGCTACTGCGCCCGGCCATTCTCTTACTTCCAAATCTGGTCATAGACTGTTAAAAAGCAGCCATGCTGAGCAGGCTCATTGAACCTATGAGGTGGAGGTTGCAGTGAGCTGAGATGGTGCCACTGCATTCCAGCCTGGATGACAGAGTGAGACACTGTCTCAACAAACCCCCCAAAACAAAACAAAACAAAAAACAAAAAAACCCAGCCATGACACTTCTTGAACACTTTGCTGCTTAAGAATTTATCTTGACAGATACCCTAGGTCATCACTCTTGTTTGTCCTTCCATGAATCCTTGGGGTGTGGACACAATGCTGCCATGTTCTTTGCTATGTGTCACCAGTGTGACCTTTGCTCCATTTCCCAGTAAATTCCTCGTTTCCATCTGAGACCTCATCAGACTGGACTTCACTGTCCATATCATTATGAGCATTTTGGTCACAACCATTCAACTGGTCTCTAGGAAGTTCCAAACTTTCCCTCATCTTCCTCTCTTCTTCTGTGCCCTCCACACTCTCCCAGCCTCTGCCCATTACCCAGTTCCAGAGCTACCTCCACATTTTCAGGTATCTTTATAGCAATGCTTCACTTTATCAATTTTCTGTATTAGTCCATTCATGCATTGCTATAAAGAAATACCTGAGACTGGGCAATTCATGAAGAAAAGAGGTTTAACTGGCTCACAGTTCCACAGGCTGCACAGGAAGCATGGTGCTGGCATCTGTTTGGTTTCTGGGAAGGCCTCAGGAAGCTTCCATTCATGGTGGAAGGCAAAGGGAGAGCATGTACTTCACGTGGCCAGAGTAGGAGCAAGAGCAAGTGAGGGGAGCGGTGCTATACACTTTTAACCAGATTTTATGAGAATTCACTTACTCTTGCGAGCACCATACCCAGATAGATGGTGCTCAACCATTCATGAGAAACTGCTCCCGTGATCCAATCACCTTCCCATCAGGACCCACCTCCAACGTGAGGAATTATGATTCAACGTGAGATTCAGGGACACGATCCAAACCATATCAGGCTCTGTGATTCTTTCTTTCGCTTGGCCTGTTCTGCTGCTAATGCTTTTGATTGTATGATGAAATTCTTGAGGAGGAGCCAAGATGGCTGAGTAGATGCAGCCAGGAGGAATCTTCTCCCACAAAGACACTGGGGCGTTGAGAGAGACTGGCACACTCTGAGCAGCTCTTCAGAGCAAAAGTGTTGAGAGTGGACAGAGGGAGGACACAGATGCTGGACTGAAGGGGGAGGAAGCTGGAAACCCTACACGGGGTTTCTGAGCACCAGGACTTGTTCCTTGCTCCTAGCACCTCCTGAGGAAGGAGTAAACTGAACAGGTGAGGAGTGGCCAACTCTCAGCATGAACTTCCACAATCCTAGCTGCAGGAAACCCCACAACCCTCACAGACACGTGAGCTGACAGGAAGAGCTACCTAGAGAGGTAGTAGGGGCAGGACTCCAGCCTGTGCAGAGCCCAGCGGGTTTGGCGTGGGAATGGCTACAGTGGAGCGTGGCCAGTGACATCCATCCCCCAAGGTTCGCCGTGCTCCTCTAGATTTTAGCCTTAGCGTGACTGTTGGACTTGGACAGAGCAGGATGGTCTTGCCCTTGGTCTTGCTTAGTCTGATATGAGTGCCCCCTTGTCTGCTGGCCTCTCCTGAGGTCCCAGCCTGCCCATGCCTGCTTGCAGCACAGCCTTGGATGCCCAACCAGGGTGCTTCCCAGGGACCCTCATCACAACTCCCTTGCTGGTGGACTGCACCTAACCTTTTGGAAGCTTGAGCAGACTGGCCTCTCCAGTGTACCCACGGTCTCTTCCCCCACTGCTTTGCCAGCACGCTCGCATGGGCAGATCTTGCCTACCATGCTGGTGCACTTGTGTGCAGGTATCACACCGTGCCACTGCAACTGGCATGAGGGCACCCTGCTGCCCTCCACCCCTGCTGATGTGTGGTCACTCTGCCATGTCACCACTGCCAGTAGGAACACGTACACAGACACTGATAACCCTGCCCCTGCCACACCACTGCAATCACCAGTGCAAACGCATGCACAGACACTGGCAACTCTGCCCCCATCATGCCACTGCTGTTGCTGGTATGGATGCACACGTGGACACCAGCAACCCTGCCCCATCCCTGCCATGCCCCTGCCAGTGTGAGAGCACATGCAGGAATGCTGCTGCCCTGCGCTCACCAGCGCCCCTCCCCAGCCAATGTGCATGCACCCCACCGTGCTGCTGCAGCTGCTGGCATGCATGAGTGAGCACAAATCCCACTGCCATTGCCCCAATGAAACACTTTGGCTGACACCCCCCGTTGGAATGTTGGGGGTCAGTGGACCAGAAACACCTTGGCTCTTCTAGTGCAGCAAATTCCTAAATCAGGGGGCCAGAAGAGAAAGCTGGGAGCCCACAACCAGTCCCCCAGAGTTGGAGCAGGTAGCCTGGGAGTGCTGAGCTGAGCCTTGGCCCCCCTAAAATGAGCCAGAAACAAAATCAATCCACTGAACCCACGTTACACCACGATCAAACCCCCAAGGGCATCAAATATACAAGCAAAAAAACGCATCCAAAGGAAAGTAACTTCAAAGATTAAAGGAACATCAGCCCACACATAAGAGAATGACTCAGCGTAAAACCTATGGTAATTCAAAAAACCAGAGTGTCTTCTTACCTCCAAATGACTGCACTAGTTCCCAGCAATGTTCTTGACCAAGCTGAAATGGCTGAAATGACAGACACAGAATTCAGAATATGGATAGGAATGAGGATTATCGAGATTCAAGAGAAAGTTGAAACCCAACCCAAGGAATTTAAGGAATACAATAAAATAATACAGGAACCGAAAGATGAAATGGTCATTTTAAGAAGGAACCCAAATTGATCTGATGTAGCTAAAAAATTTATTTCAAGAATTTCTAAATACAATCACAATTAGTATTAGTATTAGTATTAGTATTAGTAATGTAGCAGGATGAGTGGCAGACAAAACTCCTCAGACACTGAGTTACAGAAGGAAGGGGTTTATTTGGCCAGATGACTTCAGTCTCAAGAGCCGAGCTCCCTGAATGTGCAATTCCTGTCCCTTTTAAGGGCTCACAACTCTAAGGGGGTGCGCGTGAGGGGGTCGTGATTGAGCAAGCAGGGGGTATGTGATTGGGGGCTGCGTGCACCGGTAATTAATCGGAACAAAACAAGATAGGGATGTTCACAGTGCATGTCTATACAATGTCTGTCATCTATAGATAACAGAACCAGGTAGGTCAGGGGCTGATCTTTAACTACCAGGCCCAGGGTGCAGCGCCCGGCTGTCTGCCTGTGGATTTCATTTCTGCCTTTTAGTTTTTACTTCTTCTTTCTTTGGAGGCAGAAATTGGGCATAAGACAATATGAGGGGTGGTCTCCTCCCTTAGTAAGACGAAGCTCTGCTACCCAGGCTGGAGTGCAGTTGTGCGATCTCGGCTCACTACAACCTCTGCCTCCCAGGTTCAAGTGATTCCCCTGCCTCAGCCTCCTGAGTAGCTGGGATTACAGGTGCCTGCCACCACACCTGGCTAATTTTTGTATTTTTAGTACAGATGAGGCTTCACCATGTTGGTCAAGCTGGTCTCAAACTCCTGCTGTCGAGTGGTCCACCTGCCTTGACCTCCCAAAGTGCTGGGGTTACAGGCATGATTGGCCTGGTGTGGTGGCTCACACTTTTGATCCTAGGACTTTGGATGGCTGAGCGTGAAGGATCGCTTGAGCCTAGGAGTTCCAGACCAGCCTGGGCAACATGGTGAAACCCAGTCTCTCTTTTTTTATTTTTTTTGAGGTGGATTTTTGCTCTTGTTGCCCAGGCTGGAGTGCAGTGGCACGGTCTCGGCTCACCATGGTCTCCACCTCCCGGTTTTGGGTGGTTCTCCTGCCTCAGCCTCCCGAGTGGCTGGGATTGCAGGCATGAGCCACCATGCCTGGCTAATTTTGTATTTTATTTATTTATTTATTTATTTAGGTAGAGATGGGGTTTCTCCATATTTGTTGGGCTGGTCTCAAACTCCCAACCTCAGGTTATCCGCCTGCCTCAGCCTCCCGGGGTTCTGGGATTGGAACAGGAATTAAAAGAAATTTAAAAATATGTATGCAAAAACGCAGTTGTATGTAAAAAAAACCCATTTCCCCCTGAGAAAGAGAAAGAGCAGGAGTCCTTTTAAAAAACTACCTACTTGTTTTTCTATGGCTAGTGAGCCTTATCTCTCCTCCCCTCCCGGGCATCATAAAAACCCTAATTCCCTAACTGTGCAACTGCCAGGTCACTAAACAAATAAACTCAAGTCACAAAACATATTTTTCCTAAAAAAGGAAAAAATAATATAATGCATGTTTCAATTAAATAACTATCTTTGTTTCTCGCTTCTATAATATGCTTCCCCCAGCACAGATCTACCTCCGTCCCACAAAATGCTTAAAAGATAACTCTGTTCAGAACTCTGTGCTTTAAATGTTAATTGACTGGGCCGGTGCATCTAAATAATTAATAAATATCCTCCTAAACCCCATCAGTCTCTCTATTCCTTAAAAATCCTGCTACAGGACTGCAGGCCTGAGCCACAGCGCCCGGCCCAATTTATTAATCAGAAAGGAATAGATCGGCCTGGCTTGTGATCCCAGGACTTTGATCCCAGGACTTGTGATCCCAGGACTTTGGACGCCGGAGCGCGGGGGATCACTTGAGCCTAGGAGTTCCAGACCCGCCAGGGCAACCTGGTCTCTTTTTTACTTTTTTTGAGACTGGAGTTTCGCTCTTGTTGCCCAGGCTGGAGTGCAGTGGTGTGGTTTCCGCTGGCCGTGGCCTCCACCTCCTGAGTTTGGGTTGTTCTCCCTCAGCCTCCCAAGTGGCTGAGATTGCAGGCGTGAGCCACCATGCCCGGCCCATTTTTTTTTTTTTTGTACAGATGGGGTTTCTCCCTGTTGGTTAGGCTGGTTTCAAACTCCGGACCTCAGGTTATCTGCCCCTCTGGGTCTCCTGGGCCGCAGGGATTGCAGGTGTGAGCCACTGTGCCCGGCCCACTTTATTAATCAGACAGGAATAGATTAATTAATAATAATCGGTCTGGCGTGGTGGCTCACGCTTGTGAACCCAGGACTTTGGACAGCTGAGCACAAGTGGATCTCATGAGCTTAGGAGTTCTGGACTGGCCTGGGCAAGATGGTGAAACCTGGTCTCTTTTTTGGGGGAGGGCGGTCGGAGTTTCGCTCTTATTGCCGGGCTGGAGTGCAGTGGCGTGGTCTCGGCTCCCCGCGGCCTCCGGGTTTGGTGGGTTCTCCTGCCACAGCCTCCCAAGTGGCTGGGATTGCACGCGTGAGCCACCATGCCCAGCTCCTTTTTTTTTTTTTTTCTGGTGGCCATGGGGTTTCTCCCTGTTGGTCAGGCAGGTCTCAAACTGCCGACCTCGGGTGATTCCACTGCCTCAGCCTGGGGGGTGCTGGGAATGCAGGCGTGAGCCAGCGCCTAAGGCCCAATTTATTAATCACAAAGGAACAGATCGGCCTGGCGTGGTGGCTCACGCTGTGATCCCAGGACTTTGGACGGGGGAGCGCTGGGGAGCGCTTGAGCCTGGGAGTTCCAGAGGGGCCTGGGAAACATGGTGAAACCTGGTCTCCCCCTTTTTTTGTTTTGAGGCAGTTTCCCTCTTGTTGCCCGGCTGGAGTGCAGTGGCGCGGTCTCAGCTCTCCGTGGGCTCCGCCTCTTGGGCTTGGATGGTTCTCCTGCCTCAGCCTCCCAAGTGGCTGGGATTGCAGGCCTGAGTCACCATGCCCCGCTGATTCTTTTTTTTTTTTTTTTTGGTACAGACGGGGTTTCTCCCTGTTGGTCAGGCTGGTCTCAAACTCCCGACCTGAGGCTACTCGCCCGCCTCGGCCTCCGGTGGGGGGGGGGTGCTGTGATTGCAGGCGTGAGCCAGCGCGCACGACCCAACTGGTTTTTATTTTTATTTTTTTGAGACGGACTCTCACTCTCACCCAGGCTGGAGTGCGGTGGCGCTGTCCCCGCGCGGCGCAACCTCCGCCTCCTGAGCAGCTGGGATTACGGGCGCCCGCCACACACGCAGCTAACTTTTTTGTATTTTTGGTAGAGACGGGGTTTCGTCATGTTGACCAGGCTGGTCTGGAACTCCTGAACTCCCGAACTCCTGATCCACCCACCTCGGCCTTCCAAAGTGCTGGGATTACAGGCGTGATCGGCCTGGCGGGGTGTTCGCGCTGTGATCCCAGGACTTTGGAAGGCCGAGCGCAGCGGTTCGCTGGAGCCTGGGAGTTCCAGACCGGCCTGGGCAACACGGTGAAACCCGGTCTCTTTTTTGTTTGTTTTTTTGAGAGGGAGTCTGGCTCCTGTTGCCCAGGCTGGAGTGCAGTGGCCGGTCTGGGCTCGCCTGGGCCTCCACCTCCTGGGTTTGGGCGGTTCTCCTGCCTCAGCCTCCCGAGTGGCCGGGATTGCGGCCTGAGCCACCATGCCCGGTTAGTTTTTTATTTTTATTTTATTTTTTATTTATTTTTAAATTTATTATTATTATTATTATTATTATTATTATTATTATTTTTGAGATGGAGTCTCACTCTGTCGCCCAGGCTGGAGTGCAGCGCTGTGATCTCGGCTCACTGCAAGCTCCGCCTCCCGGGTTCCCGCCACTCTCCTGCCTCAGCCTCCCCAGTAGCTGGGACTACAGGCGCCCCCACCACACCCCCTAATTTTTTTTGTATTTTTAGTAGAGACAGGGTTTCACCATGTTAGCCAGGATGGTCTCGAGCTCCTGACCTCGTGATCTGCCTGCCTGGGCCTCCCAAAGTGGTGGGAGTTTATTTTTTTGGTAGAGATGGGGTTTCTCCATGTTGGTCTGGCTGGTCTCCAGCTCCTCCCCTCGGGTGATCCGCCCGGTGGGCCTCCCAGGGTGCTGGGATTACAGGCCTGAGTCACTGCGCCTGGCCCGAAACCCGGTCTCTTAACGGAAAAACAAAACAAAAGCCACAAAGATTAGCAGGGCCTCGTGGGCCCCGCTGGTAGTCCCAGCTCCTGTGAAGGCTGATGTAGGAGGATTGCTTGAGCCCGGGGTGGAGGTGGTGGTGAGCCATGATGGCGCTGCTGCAGGCCAGACTGGGCCACAAAGCGGGAATGTGTCTCAGGGAAAGGAGGGGGGAATGAGAAAGAAAGTATATGAAATTGCTAAATCAAGGAACAGCTTGACAGTATATTACTGAGAGAAATAGAGGCAAAGGTTAGCAGACACCAATGCTCACTTAGTGGAACTGTGGGTGTCCCCAACAGGAGGCAGCTACTTTTCCAAAAGAAATCTATTATTGACAAAAAATAAATAAAATTGTAGGTTTGTTACAATATACAAATAGCTAAACTTTACATAGCCACGACCCTCTTCTAGCACTGCTGTAAGCCTTTTCCTGCTCTGAAATAGCTACTGTTGTTACTGCCATTGTAGAGAAAACAAGATGCCAGAGGCTGTTGTGGAAGGACCACGGAATCTATGAAATTGACTTGTACGTTTTGAACTTAAAGGCTCTTCCTGCTCTGCTCCTTCCTTACATTGCTACATTTTAGTTAACATACCTCTTAAAATACTGGTCCTTTCTACATTTGGAGGGATTCCTCTTGCAGTTTGAAGTTTTTCCTTGCACTAAAGTAAATATGAGCCAACAGGTATCTGATTGAAATAGGTAACCTAAATCACTTACGAGAAAGTCAAGAAAATGTGAGCTCTGGATTTGTGGTTGTTTTCAGAATTTATTAATTTTTTGGCATTTAATGGCATTGTGAACATATTTTTAAAAATTCTTTGTCTTCTACAGATACATATAAGGTAATTAAAAAATGATATGATGTATAGGTTTTACTTCACAATAATTCAGAGGAAGAAGGAATGTATATAAATGAAGTGGGAATATAAATGAAACAAAGCTGGCTGTGGCCAGGTGCAGTGGCTCATGCCTGTAATCCCAGCACTTTGGGAGGCCAAGGTGGGCAAATCACCTGAGGTCAGGAGTTCAAGACCAGCCTGGCCAATGTGGTGAAACCCCGTCTCTACTAAAAGTAAAAAATTAGCCGGATGTGGTGCCGGGCGCCTGTAATCCCAGCTACTGGGGAGGCTGAGGGAGGAGAATTGCTTGAATTCGGGAGGCAGAAGTTGCAGTGAGTCAAGATCTTGCACTGCACGCCAGCCTGGGCAAGCACAGCAAAACCCCACCTTAAAACAAACAAACAAAAAAAACTGGTCATGCCATGAATGATAAATTGTTGATGTCATGTGTACATGTAGGGCAATTATATTATTCTCAACATTTTTTAGGTTTGAAACTTTTTATTGAACACATGAACACGTCCCTTGATAACTGGGGCTGCTTCCCCCATTATTCTCATATTCTTCTGATTTTCACTTCATCTTCATTCTTAGAGATTCTGGATTTTCTTTTCTTTTTCTTTTTTTTTTGGCAAATTCAAGTATGTCTTTGCAAGGACTATCCAGCATGTCTATTTTATGAGAGAGGGTTTGCAGAGTACCTACTGAGCCATATTATCAGAAACAGAAATATTTTCAAGATTCTGTTCTTGTCCTGTTTAGATTTTGTAAGTTTCAAGAACCTTCTACCAGACACTCTGATGTTAGAAGACAAAGCATATTTTGTAGGTGGCATGATTTCTGGGCTCAAATTTAGATCAGAGCCACACAGCTTTCAACAACCCAAAAATAACTTACTGTGATTCACCAAATTTAGAAAGATGGAGATTATTAAAAAAAGAATTTACTATGTGACCTCTAAGTATCTCGGCTGAAAACTGTAAAGATAAAAGGTAAATCAAAAGATAGAGAGACTGTAATCATGCACTTAATGAAGTGCTACATCAAAATATTTTTGGCATATGTGAAAGAGTTTAATTTTATCACATTTTTTTACTGGCACTCTAGCTATTTGAAAGTACATACAAAACTACAGTGTTACATATAAACTACCAAAAAAGAACTTTTTAAGAAATGAGACTAATCTAGCAACTTTATTTAAAAGTTTATTTTAAGGGAAGAATTAAGGAGGTCCGTACAAAAGGATTTAGCCATGACATGGGAATGTTCTCGCTGGCAAATCAATGGAAATTATTACGTGTGCAAAAGGGAACTGTTGGAATAAATTGTAATACCTTCATATGATCGTATATTGTAACCTTTTAAAATGATATTGAAGAGTTGCATAAATTGACTTAAACACATATTCATAACACATCACTGAATAGGAGAAATATGGGCCAGCAAAGAACATAGAGTTGGTCCAATTTGCACAAAACAAAGAAGATTCTAATAGCATGACAGCAGAGAAGGGGGAATATGTCGCATGTGTATATGTATATATATGCATAGCAAGTAAGAATTTGAAAGGATATATATCAAATTGTTTACAGAGATTACCTCAGAGAGGTAAATAACTTTGGCCTTTGGTGTTCTGTATTCCACATATTTTGAATTTTCTTTTTTTATTTAGAGACGGGACCTTAGCCAGGAGCAGTGGCTAACACCTATAATCCCAGCACTTCGGGAGGCTGAGGAGGGCGGATTGCTTGAGGCCAGGAGTTGGAGACCAGTCTGGCCAACACGGCAAAACTCTGTCTCTACTAAAAATTCAAAAATTAGCCAGGTGCAGTGGCTCATGCCTGTAACCCCAGGTACTTGGGAGGCTGATGGATGAGAATTGCTTGAATCAGGAGGCGGAGGTTGCAGTGAGCCAAGATTGCACCACTGCACTCCAGCCTAGGCAACAGAGCAAGACTCTGTCAAAAAACAAAACAAAACAAAACAAAACAACAACAAAAAAACAGTAATAAAGAGAAAACCTTATGGACAGGAGCAATGTCTCATGCCTGTAATCCCAGTGCTTTGGGAGGCCAAGATGGGAGAATTGCTTCAACCCAGGAGTTTAAGACCAGCATGGGCAACATGGCAAGACCTTTTCTCTACAAAAAAAATTTAAAAATTAGCCAGGCATAGTAGTGTATGCTTATACTCCCAGCTACCTGGGAGGCTGAGATGGGAGGATCACTTGAGCATGGGAGTTGGAGGTTGCAGTGAACTGCGATCACACCACTGCACTCCAGCCTGGGCAACAAAGCAATACCCTGTCTCAAAAATAAAAAGAAAAGAAAAGAAAAAGAAAACTTTACAAGCAGCTAGAGTAAAAAGGCATATTCCATAAAGAAGAACAAAGATAAGGCTGACAGGGAATTCTCATCTGAAACAATACAAATCAAAAGACAATAAAGCAGTATCTTAAAAGATACTTAAAAGAAAAAAAAAAAGGTGATTGTCAACCTGCAAATTTACACACAAAAATAACATCTTTCAAAAACAAAGGTAAATGAATACTCTTCTGACATACAAAAGTTGAGAAAATTCATCACCAGCAGAACTGCACTACAAAAATATTAAAGGAAATTATTCAGGCAGAAAAAAATGATAATGAGAAGAAAATTAAATCTATACAAAGTAACAAAGAATAAGTAAATATGTGAATAAATATAATAGATTGTTTTCCTTAATTTTTAAACCTATTTTGAACATAAGCTGCTGTTGTTTTTCTTTTTCAGACGGGGTCTCACTCTGTCACCCAGACTGAAGTACAGAGGCAGGATCCCAGCTCACTGCAGTCTCAATTTCCCAGGCTTAAGCGATCTTCCCACCTCAGCCTTCCAAGCAGCAGCGACAACAGGTATGTGCCACTATGCCCTGCTAACTTTTTTTTTTTTAATTTTTAATAGAGATGAGTTCTCACTATGTTGCCCAGACTGATCTTGAACTCCTGGTCTCAAGTAATCCTAGTGCCTTGGCCTCCCAGAGTGCTGAGATTACAAGCATGAGCTACTATGCCCAGCCAAACATAGCTGTTTAAAGCAGAAATAACAACGATGTATTGTGAGCTTTATAACATATGTAGACATAAAATGTATGACAATAGTAGGAAGGCTAGAAGGAGAATGCTAGGTTATTCTGGTGTAAGGTTCTTAGGAATTTGCATATCATTACATACATTATATAAATAAGGTTCTGATACAAAGTTCTAATATACATCAGGTTCATATATATGAATTTGTATATCATTACTTGAAGGTCAACTGTGATAAATTTGAGTTACACACTATTAAAAAAAAGATGTATAGGCCAGGTGCAGTGGTTCACACCTGTAATACCCCACCCTTCACTCCTTACGTGGAAAACTCCTATTCATCCACCAGGACCCAATAGAATCATCACCTCCAGGGGGAGCACCTCCATGACTACACTTTCCTCCTGCTTTGATTGCTGGAATGTGGGGAAGTGAGCCTAATCATTTTCCTATTACATTTATCATGTTTATAATCACACTGATATGTTTGTTTGTTTATATGCTGTCTGTTTCCACTGTGTCACTGTGAATGCCAGGAGGACAGGGACCATGTTTGTTTTGATCACTAACATACAGCCAATAGCAGACACCGAGCACTCCACAAATGTTCATAGAAAGAACAGATAGAAGATCATATGTAGAGTTTCTTCCTAGATAAACCAGAGCCTCGCCACATGGTCACCGCCCGTAGCCAGCCCTCCACAGCCAGGCCTTCCCTTCCTCTATCATGGCTGCCTCAGTTTTTCAACAAATGGGCAGTGGCTCTGGACAAACGGAGCCAGTTCTGTAAAACTCAGGGAGGTGTCTAGTGAAGCAAAGTGACCACAGACTGGTTAAGGAAGCCCCAACCCACCCCAGGCTCTGGGTTCCAGGACCCAGCTACAATTGAAGAGGATGAAAGCGATGGATGGTAAGACGAGGTCTGGAGTCAGCAAGACTAGCCCATTCTCCCCACCCCAACAACCCCCCCTCCCACACACCTGTTCAGGCCATTAAGACCAATGCTCATTGACTGAACACCTGCTCTGAAGTAGAAGCAGAACCTTTACTTGCTTTTCCTCGTGTAACCCCTGCATGAGCTAGTTTCTACTATTACCCCAGGACCCACAGTAAGGATGGCGGCATTCAGCCAGCATAGCCACACCAACTGTCAAAATATTGAAATTCTTCCATATTCATTGGTAAATAGTAGCTGCCTCAAACCACTCTTCCCAGGAGCCCTGACTTCATCTTCCACCTCCAATGCCCTCATCTCCCCACATTCCAGTAAGTGAAAGGGTTAAAGCCTTGGCTATACTGTGGGGGAGGCAGAAGGACTATCTCCTGGGACGATGGGGAGTGAGGGGGCTGTCTGTTCTGATCTGTCAGTACTGGTGCCTCCCTGGGTACTAAATGTTTTGCATCGTTCATTAGGACTGTCTGCTTTGTCGTACTCAAACAAAATGTACTATTGTAATGTTGCTACTATTGGACAAGCAGATCCCAGGGGCCAAGCTGAGCACTGGCTGGGGGCTTATCTCTGGTTCAGACAGATGCAGGGAGTTCTAAGGCCAGCCACCCAGAGAGTCTACAGCCTCCCTGAGCTTGAATACAAAAAGCAGTAAACTCACCACCAAGTACCAGCCTGGTTACCATTCTCAGAAGCACTGAGCCCTTGCTGTGTGTCTGCTCTGAGTGAGGCTCTGTACAAGGAGACTTGCCAGGGGACTCCAGACTCAAAGAAGGACAATATGGTCATTTCCAGGGCACAGACCTGGAAGGTCAGAGTCCACTTGTTCAAGCCCCAGATCTGCCACTTAATAGCGTTACAGCAAATGACCTAATCTCTCTGTCAGCTTCCTCATGTGAAAAATCGAAGTCATAACAATAATTCCTAATTCAGGGGGTTGGGGTAAAGGTTAAATTAGATGCAGTATGTAAAGTACCTAGGAGTAAATAAATTGATGTAAAATCCTTAAAACAGCCCCTGCTCCCCACCCCAATGTTATATTGCTAAGTGGCAGCTATTATTTTTATTTACTGCATGCGATAGAAATCTTGCAAATCTCAGCCAGCTGCAGTGGCTCATGCCTGTAATCCCAAAACTTTGGGAGGCCAAGGCAGGGGATCACTTGAGCCCAGGAGTTCCCTGGGCAACATAGTGAGATCCCCATCTTTACTTTTAAAAAACTTTAAAATTACCTGGGCATGGTGGCACACACCTCTAGTCACAGCTACTCAGGAGGCTGAGGCAGGAGGATTGTTTGAGCCCAGGAGGTCGAGGCTACAGTGAGCCATGATTGTGCCACTGCACTCCAGCCTGGGTGACAGAGCAACACCCCATCTCAAAAAAGAAAAAAAAAATTAAAATCTCATTGCTTCCTCAATGCGACCACACACACACA
>NC_045439.1:163300632-163312280 GCF_002776525.5 Piliocolobus tephrosceles
TCCGTCTCTACTAAACATACAAAAATTAGCTGGGTGTGGTGGTGCACACCTGTAGTCCCAGCTACTTGGGAGGCTGAGGCAGGAGAGTCTCTTGAACCTGGGAGGCGAAGGTTGCAGTGAACCAAGATCATGCCACTGCATTCCAGCCTGAGTGACAGAGGGAGACTGTCTCAAAAACAAGAAACAAACAAAAGTCAAATGGATTAGAGAAATGAGAGGGGTAGATAATTCACTTACACAATAAGTAGTGAATTTTAGAACTTACAACTTACTGAGCACTTACATGCAGACATTTTGCTAAGTGTTGTACCTTTGCAGTGATCTCACTTCTCACAACTATCCATTAAGGCTGGTACCGTTATTCTCTCCATTGTACACACGAGGAGACAGGCTCAGAGAGATCTAGTAACTCACCCAAGGACAAACAGCTGGTAAGTAGCACAAATGTCTATAAGGTTACAAAGCTCGGGATCTCTACTATGCTCCCCCACATGCCAGACACAATTGCATTTGTGTAATCATGACATTCCACTGCAGGAACTCCTCCTATTTGATCCCAGCCTGAAAACAGGGCACCTAAACCTAGATGCCCACTGGGAGCAGTTGAGGTTGAGGAAGAGGGATCTGGAACTCTGCACTTCTGTGCAGTCTTGGTGGAGCTGTCCATCAGGGTGCCTGCCCTCCTTATCTAAAGCCTGGACCTGTTACCTGAGCTCAGCCGATCCAACCCTTTCTTCAGGGACATTGACTCATCAAAGAAAGCTCTGGTCAAGAAAGGGAAGAAAAACATGGAATTGATTCACTTGCCTGCCTAAACTCTCAAAGCATCTCCGCTTTCTGTCCTTTTCTAAGCCTGATTCTCCAGCTTCCTGTTACCTCTGTGAGTTAGACACTAGCCTGCCAATAAAATCCTTTTCAGGTAAAGTTAGCCAGAATTGATTCCTTAGACTTGCAATCAAAGAACCTGCACTGGCAATATCAGCAAAAAAAAATTACACAGTCTTGTCAAGTTAAAGTGAGTGATTCATTCCTTGGATAAATGTGTATTAAGCAGGGTCAGGACTAGAGTGAAGCAAAATGAGGCACCCAGGGTACAAAATTTAAGGCTTTCATCCTCAGTGTTGTGTGAGTGCAGGTTTGGCTCTAACAGCCCTCCCTGCTATCAAAGTTAGTAATAAAAGGAACAGAGAAAATAATTTCTCTTTCCCGTAAGAGTATGAAATGAGTGTCCCAAGTCAGCAGGTAGCATTGGAAACCTTCTGTGCTGTGGCTCTGTCCCCTAGCACATCATCATTATCATCACAAGGTCAAGGATGGGGCCAGCCGGCAAGGAGAAAGAGTAACCCCTGCCAGAGCTTTAGCAATGTTAGCTATGGCTAAGCCTCAGCCTCCCCAAGCCTCACTTTATTCACCTGTAAAATAGGACTAACAAAAATCATCTTTAATTCCAAGATGTTTTGAGGATCAAATGAAACAACATACGTAAAACTGCTTTGCAGACTGTGCAGTTCCCTATAAGCGGTAGTCACTACATAGTCTCTTTGCTGAGTATCAGTTTATCTGCAAAGGGACAACTGAATACACACCTCCCAGGATTGTTGTAAGAATCTGCTAGACGAACGATTAAAGTATAAACTTTGGAATCCAACAGGCATAGGTTGGCGTCTTGCTCTGCCCCGCACCAACTGTAAGATGTCGGACCCTCTCTGAGCCTCAGTTTCCGCGTCTGCAGCAAAGGGATCAGGGTGCTCCCTCCACCACAGGGCTGCTGTGAGCATGAAGAGAAACAGCAGGAGTGAGTCCTTGGCGCGGTGCCCGGCCTTGTTCCGAACCGCAGGTGCAGTGACGAATGCCACCTCCCACGGATCCCTTTCAAAAGCACAGCTGAGCTGCACCCTTCTGCTTCTGCTCAGCGCCCACGGTCAGCCCAACCCGGTGGTGAGCAGCGCGGCTGCTCACAGCCTCTGACACGACTGTCACTCCCACTCAGTTCCCCAAACCACAGCTATCCCCACTGTTGAGTGGGCGGTAAGTGCCCGCAGGGCACAGGGCGGAGGCCACCAGAGGACCGCTTACAGCTCACAACCTATGATTTGAAGCAGGGAACCAAAGCCTTTTCCTTCACTCTAAGACTGCATACTAAAAAGAAAAAAAAAAAAGTTTGGGGGAAAAAGAAAACTGCCTCTTGCGTTTGCTAAGATATCACGTTCCTCCAGACCCCGTACCGGCGGAGAAAACGCTCCTGTTTCTTCAAGACGCCTCTACTAGCTGGGCGGAAGGGCCGGAGTTTTTCGCCTCTACCGGCAGCTGCGCCCACCCCTTCTTGAGTGACAGACAAGCTACCCAATTGAAGAAAGTGAGCTCAGCGTGACGGCGAGACGGAGCAATAGGAGCCCGGCCTGGCCTGTGCGGGGCGGGGTCCCAAGAAGGCAGGGCGGGTGGAGGCAGGAATTGCCGCTGAGGAAAGACCCGGGAGCGGGAGCTGGGCCTAGGTCGGCACCCTGATGAGTGAGGGGCGCGCTGGGGGCTGGGGACAGCAGACGGTGGAGAAGGACCCAGCCCGAGAGACGCAGGGAAGAGAGGTCGGGCCGAGCCCTGCAACCTGCGTCTGCCCGGGAAACTGAGGAGCTGAGAGGGTGGGCCTGGGCTGGACCGCGCCGGTTCGTCAGGCCCCCGTAGGGTGGCGGCCCAGCCGGGGCCTCGGGACGGGAGGAGAGACCGGGTCCTGGACCCGTAAGGGGCGTCGCGTGGCGGCAGAGGGCGGGCCAGGCAGTCAGGCGGGGCGGCTGGGCCGGGCAGCGGTCGGAGGGAGAAGGAGGGAGCCGTTGGATGGGAAGATCGGGGGCGGGGAGGGCACGGAGAGGGCCGGGAAGGAGCCGGAGAGCGCTCGTGGCGGGCCCGCACCAGTCCAAAGCCCGGGATCACGCTCGACCTGGACCCCACTGCCCGAGTCCACCAGTCCGCCCCGTGAATCCTGTATGCTCAGTAGCACCCCTTCCCGCGCTCCCCCCGGTGCATGTACTTTCCATCCCCTGCGCTCATCCTTCAGGCCCCTCTGGCTTCCTGCCTAGACAGTTGCAGTGCCCTAAGCGGTCTGCCAGCAGGCACGGGGGTCGTTCTCCTGTCGGCCTTGCACCGTGCAGACAGAAATCCTTTCTTTTTCTTTTCTTTTTTTGGAAACCTTTTTGGGAGAGCGTCTCGCTCTGCCGCCCAGGCTGGAGTGCAGTGGCGCGATTTCGTCTTACTGCAACCTCCGCCTCCCAGGTTCCAGCGATTCTCCTGCCTCAGCCTCCCAAGTAGCTGGGATTACAGGCGCCCGCCACCACGCCCAGCTAATTTTTGTATTTTTAGTAGAGACGGGGTTTCACCGTTAGGCTGGTCTTGAACTCCTGACCTCAGGTGATCTGCCCCTCTGGGCCTCCCAAAGTGCTGGGAGTACAGGCATGAGCCACCACGCCCGGCCGAGAAACCTTTTCAAAATGCAGAGCAGATCTAGATACTTAGCTCATGAAACTGGTCTGCTTCTCACCCCTTTGTAGGATCAGACCCAGAACCTAACCCAGGCCCTGCAGATCTGGTCCCGCCGACCTCTCCCAAGTCTGTCTACTCATCCCGCTTTCTCAGTGCCCTCCACACACTGGCCTCTTTCTGTTCCTTTTACATCCCAAGCGCCTGCCTTCCTTGGGGCCTTGTATTTAGTATTTTTTTCCCTAGTCTGCTCTTCCTCCCCTGGCTTAGTCTTGTAAACTCTTCTTCATCCTTCAAAGCTCCACTTAAGCATCACTTCTGCAGGGGAGGCATGCTTGTCCCTGACTCTTGGACCAATACCCTACTTTTATCACCCTGTGTACTTGTCCTTCACAACACTTGGACAACTGCAGTTTTACATTTATTTACGAAAGTATTGATATTTCTCTGTCCATCCCACCAGATTGTAAGGTCCACGAAGAAGATAGTGTCTGGTTTTGCTTCGTGTTGTGTCTCTAGCATCTCACACAGGGCCAGGCACTATAAATATTTACCAAATAAACAAATGCAGGGTTTCAGTTTGGCAAGAGGAAGGGGATGTGAATCGTGGTCACTGATGTCCTACCTATAGGGTAAGGAAACTGACATTTGGAATGCTTTTTGGGAGGCCGAGGCGGGCAGATCACGAGGTTAGGAGATCGACTCCATCCTGGCTAACACAGTGACACCCCGTCTCTACTAAAAATACAAAAAAATTAGCCGGGCATGGTGGCGGGCGCCTGTAGTTCCAGCTTCTAGGGAGGCTGAGGCAGGAGAATGGCGTGAACCCAGGAGGCTGCGTAGCTTACAGTGAGGTGAGATCGTGCCACTGCACTCCAGCCTGGGAGACAGAGTGAGACTCTGGCTCAAAAAAAAAAAAAAAAAAGAAATGTAATGTGAGTTATAAATATGATTTTAAATTTTCTGGTACCCATATTAAAAAATGAAAGAAACAGTTGACATTAATTTTAGTAATTTAACACAATTTATTCCAAAATTATGTTATTATAACATGATCAATATAAAAACATTATTAATGGAATATTTTACATTCTCATTTTTTGTACTAAGTTTTTGAAACCTGGTTTGTATTTTACACTGAGGGCAGCCTGTGCCACTTTTCAAGTGCCTAGTAGCCACATATGGCCAGGGATTGCAGTGTTGGGCTGTATAGTGTCACATACTTTATATACCCTCTAGAGTCTTTTGAGATAACTATTGTTCTCTGCACTTTACTGATATAAATAATGAAACTTCTAAAAGAGGTTTCCTGCCAGGGATGATTCTAGAGTTTGTAACTGGAGGAGGTGGGATTAGGACTTCTATCTGTTAATCTTCAGTCTGATCTCTCTATATACTTCATGCTGACTCTAGGAGGTACAAAAGAAGTTTGAAGGTACAGGAAGTTGGGACCAAACTTCTTAGAAAACTTCAATATACAGCATATTCTAGCTTGTTCTGTGCTGAGATGATGTGTCCAGATGTAGCAGTACCACGTTCCCAGGTGGCTCAGCAACAAGCATATTTGATGCGGTTGAAGAAAACTCTGCAAGGCAAGTCCTTCTTTGACCCAGTCACCATACCTCATCCCAGCCTGGACTAAGTCTGGTCCTAGGACCTCAGTAGAAAAATGTACATACTATGTAGCATCTCAGAGGTGCTGGGAATACTAGGCTTGTGTTTGCAACCTGGCTTTTCTCTCTTTATTTTTTTTTTTTTTGAGACAGAGTTTAACTCTTGTCGCCCAGGCTGGAGTGCAGTGGCGCCATCTCGGCTCACTGCAACCTCCACCTACTGGGTCCAAGCAGTTCTTGTGCCTCAGCTTCCGGAGTAGCTGGGATTAGAGGCGCATGCCACTGTGCCCATTTAATTTTTGTATTTTTAGTAGAGACGGGGTTTTACCGTGTTGGCCAGGCTGGTATTGAACTCCTGACCTCAAGTGACCTGCCCTTCTCGGCCTCCCAAAGTGCTGGGATTACAGGCGTGAGCCACTGTGCCTGGCCTACAACCCCAGTTCAGCAGTTGCTCACTGAGTATCTACCATGTGACCAGCACTGTTCTAGGCCATTTTTGGTGATGGGGCGGTGTATGCCATAGACTTCATCTTCAGGATGCTTCAGATATATTTGCAGAGACAACACTGGATCACATAAAATGACTAGATGGTATGCAGGGCATCATGTGGTGTAATGAAGAGCCAGAATCAGTGTGGGCCAGAGGCTACAAAGTGGGTGTGTCAGCCAAGCTGCATGACGTGTTTTTTAAAATGTTGGATTTAAACTACTCTAGGCAAGGTGGTGCTTTGCAGTGTTACAGACCCTATGTGCAGGCTGCTTGGTTTGTTTACTTACCTGCTTGGTTGCCTAAGACATTTGAATTTATAACCGTACTAGGCATGCTATGCTGGTTTAATGTGAGTCACTAGAAAAAATTTGTTGAGCACTTACTATGTGCCAAGCATTGTACTGGCTGCTGCTTTGGAACTGATCATAACATCTTCCGAAGTTCTTCCACTAGGAAATAGTAATAATGATAATAGTGGAACACCAACAAATACTTTGCCTTTTATATTGACTTTCCTCCCAGACTGCCTCACATATGCTCTCTCATTATGTCAACAATACACAATATACCTGCCTAGCAGGTAGGGCTTTCTGTGTTGGGGAAACGTGATTTCAGGGCTTTTGCAATTTCTTCAAGTTCACACAGTTAGAATTCTGCTATTATGCCTAGTGCTTTATTATCCCACCTAATGTTCACAACAGCTTTACAGGGTAGGGTTGATGCTAATGCCCTTTTTTTTGAGACGGAGTCTCGCTCTGTTGCCCAGGCTGGAGTGCAGTGGCCGGATCTCAGCTCACTGCAAGCTCCGCCTCCCGGGTTTACGCCATTCTCCTGCCTCAGCCTCCGGAGTAGCTGGGACTACAGGTGCCTGCCACCTCGTCCGGCTAGTTTTTTTTTTTTTTTTTTTTTTTTGTATTTTTTAGTAGAGACGGGGTTTCACCGTGTTAGCCAGGATGGTCTTGATCTCCTGACCTTGTGATCCGCTCGTCTTGGCCTCCCAAAGTGCTGGGATTACAGGCTTGAGCCACCGTGCCCGGCCGCTAATGCCCATTTTACAGGTAAGGAAATTGTTACTGCTAGGATCCAAGTTCAGGCCTTTCCCACTCCAGAACACAGCTCCTAACTGTTAAGCTACACTGCCTCACGAGAAGGCTAAAGTGGGAAGAAAGCTCAAAAACATCTAGTCCAGCCCCCCATGTAGATCAGGACCTGAGATCCAGAAAGGCTTGTGCTTGTGGCAAAGCTGTGCTGCAGGAGGAGGACTAAATCAGAAGTGGGGGCCTAGGCCTTCTTTTGTCCCTAACTGGTGGCATGGCCTTGCCAGCTGTCTGGACTTAAGTTCCCTTATTCATATAAAGAAAGGGCCTGGCCTGATTTTATGCTGAGAACAATTTTGTGCTGTTATGGTTGGTACTGAAGGAGTTCACAGCATGAGATTTTAGTCGTAACCCAGGACTCCTCCCAGCACACCACACTCCCTCCCTACCCAAGCGCCATCTCTTTGTGCAGCCACCGTTTTAAAGTTTAATTCTGAAGTTCATCTGTATTTTCCATGTCAGTTTCTGTTTTCCTCCCATTTCCAAAAACAGGCAAGTGGTTTGTAAACACTGACTTTTTGTAAATTCATCTCCTCAGTCATTGTAGTTAGGGATTTGGAAAGCTCTGGGCAATTAATAATCCTCAGTCAGTAGTGTCTTTACTCTCTTTTAAAGGCATTTAGGTCTGGAGGCATGCTGGAGGGAATTTTGCTGTGGAATTCTATGGACACAGCTGTGTGCCAGGCAGTGTGCTGCAAACTGGGGAAAGAGTAGATGGGGGAATAGTCTCAGGTTTCATGAGTCCTTGCCCTCAGGTTGTCAGCGCTCCTGGAGCTGTGGGTCGGCCCTCGCCACCATTAAAATCATCTGGGAGTTTATAAATGACTTGAGTGCACAGCCAGAGTTGAGAACCACCGTTTCTCGGACCTTATCTGATCTAGAGCCTATGTCCCAGACTTGAGCATGCACTTGAACCACCGCAGGACCTTGTTTGAAGGCAGATTCTGATTGGGTGGGTCTGGGCTCCCAGGAATACTGCTGCTGCTGGTGTGCAGATCACACCTACAGTAGCCAGGGAAGAGACTGCACACAGAGAATTGTAAATCAGTAGGATCATGAAGGTGTGTATAAAAGACTGGGATCACAGAGGAGGATGCAATTAATTTTTATCTGAGGTGAGAGGATTAGGAAAGCCACATAGAAGAGTGATTATCTTAGCTGGGCCTTGAAGGTTGAGTAGAAGTTAGCCAGCTGGAAAAGGAGAAGGAAATAGTAGCACAAGCAAACATACAGACTCGGAAGAGCGTGGTTTTTCAGGGAACAGGTGGTCTGGCAAGAACGTGGCATCTGCAAAAGCGAGTCTGAGAGCCCGCTCCGCCGCAGAGCCACGGTGGAACTGGAGTAAGTTTAATGCTCTGCTAAGGAGCCCTCTTAAGCACTACTCTTTAAGTATAGGAACACTACAGAAGGTGTCGATGTAGGATAAGAGAAGACCCAGGCAGTTCTTACAGCAGGAATCAAGATGAAGAAACCCAGACAGTTCCCCTGCCCCCACACCCTTTCTCACCACACTTTTGCCTCTATGTAAGTTTGTGGCTTTTAACCATGTATGAATGAGTCCTGTGTCTAACACACTTCAACAAAAAGGGGAAGCCTCAGCTGCTGTTGGTATGGTGGTCCTTCCCAGGGTTTCCAGCAGGAAACATGAGAAGCTTCATCTCTGCCAGTCAGATCCTCCCTTTTCTGTACCTCAGAGTCTCATCCTCATTCAGTGGACTGAACTAAGGAAAGTTGAGTCACTTCTCAGATGAGAAGATTTCAGAGGGGGAAGCCTCTATAGAGATTGTGTTCTCGATTAGAAAGAGGGTGTGACCCCAACTTGCCTTCCTGATGAGGTTGCATTCTGTTGCAGGAAACAAACCAAACTTACCTATGCCTCCTTCACCAAATCAAAAGCGAAATGACTGAAGAAAAAGCACACATCATTCTTATCCTTAAAGGAATGGGGGAAGCGGGGGCTGGGCGGGGAGCTGGAAACCTGGCATTCTTCATCCCAAGTTCCTTACTAATAGGAGGAGATCATCTTTCACTTCCTTCCTTAAGATGGGTTTTCCAACCCTGCTGTCAGAATCCAGCTCGGTGAAGCAGCAGTCACTGCATGGGTTATTTATAAAGCTCCATGGGGCCTTCTGTAAGAGTGCTGATTTTATAAGCACACCTAGAAGCCACTTAGAGACTGCTCCATTGGAGACACTAATGTTCCTATTTTTCTCTACTTTTCACAGCTCTATATTTGAGAAACTGGCCTTTCATTCTTATGACTTAGGGTAAAATTGTCTTCAGGTCAGTGTATGCCTCTCTCCTGTTTTGTAGCATTTTGAGTTTTCCACATCATCCTTAGGTCTGTAATGCTTAAAGAGGGGTGGAAGGGAGAAGGCTGGAGAGTTGTTTAATCTGGAAGGGGCCCTCTGGGCCTGGATGTGGAACCACAGCTCCCTTATTGTGGGGGTTTGCCGTTGAGCTACAGTACTGCTGAGAGGCGACCAAGAGGCTTTTTACAACCCTGAGAATTTTGCAGTGTTACTGAATTCCTTCTGCCTAATTTCCACTTCCTTTCTAGAATGAAAATGAAGGGAGTAAGCAAACATGCTGGGAGGGTCCCTTACAAGGAGATGTTTTATCCTGGGAATTTATCTGGAGAATAGAATTACTTTTAGTTTCCTATCTCCTGATGTTGCTTTTCCATAGGGAGAAAAGCAGAGGGATGTTTTCCTCTTTCTTTTAACTAGAGTTAGGTGTGCTGACCCTGATTTTTCAGTAAGATTTATTCTAATGTTTGATATGAAAACAACAGTTTTTTATTTTATTTTTATTTTTTAATAGAGACAGGACCTCACTCTGTCACCCAGGTTAGAGTTCAGTGACATGATCATTGTTCACTGCAGCCTCGAACTCCTGGGCTCAAGCAACTCTCCTGCCTCAGCCTCCTGAGTAGCTAGGGACTACAGGCACATGCCACCATGCCCAGCTAATGTTTTTTTTTTTTTTCTGTAGAGACAGGTCTCGAACTCCTGGCCTGAAGTGATCCTCCTGCCTTGACCTCCCAAAGCATTGGGATTACAGGTGTGAGCCACTATACCCAGCCAAAACAAACTGTTAAACAATGGAAATACTTTGTAGTTAAAGGGTATTGGGACACAGAGGGAATATCAGACAACCTGTGCAATTCATGCCCGTCCCTGTCCATTTGGAGCCAGCCTGGCTCACAGGAGTGGAAGAAGTCAGAGCCACAGGGTTTAAGCAGACACAGGTTCTTACTGAGACTTCACTGGACACCAAGTGCTGTGCTAGGTTATGAGACTGCAGAATGATAACTGTTCTGAAGGAGGAGCTAGTAGAAGTGTGTAAATGTATAACTGTAATAGAGTATGACAAGATCATACTCGTTAATGGAAGTATGAACAGGATGCTGTGAGAACACGGAGGCCCCTATCCTATTTAGTTTTGCCAGGGAAAGGTAGAGAAAGCTAAGACTAGCACAGGGAGGAGGTAACATCTGAACTAGGTTTTGATGCTTGAATATGAGCTCTTCTGACAGTCAGTAGGAGGAAGAGAATATGCAAAGGTACAGAAGAATTGAACGAACATGGCCTTACAGAAATAGCAGGTAGTCCAGGGAAGAGTCTGGCTACATTGTAAAGGACCAAATAGCACACAAGGGAGTGTGACCCACCTGTAGACAGTGGAGTGCTGTCTTCTGTTACAATGGTGAGTTCTTGTTGTGAAGGTTTCTTAGCCTCAGTGTGCTTTGGTTTCAGATACACAAACCAGAAATCTCCACAAAGCACTTGCTGCGGGTCAGGAACAGAGCCACCTGCTTTCTTATGGCTTTCCAGCAACACCAGACAACCTGGGATCAAATTCTGGCTGTACCACTTGCTAGCTGTGTGACACTGAGTCTGCTCCTTAACTATTCTGTGCCTCCATTTTCTTATATCTGAAGTGGAGATAGTAACATACCACACAGTGTTGCTTTGTGGATTAAATGAAGTAATATATGTAAAGCCCTTAAAATAGTGCCTTAGCATTATGTAATTGTTAGCTAATGTCATCATCTAAGGAAGTATTATGTAGAGGGATGAGAACTAGCTTTGGAGTCCTAAGACCTAGGCTGGAGACCCAGTTCTGAAGTGTTGGGTTGACTTACTCTTTTCTTTTCCCTCCCTTCTTTTTTTTCTTCCTTCCTTCTTTTGGGAGGGAGATGTAGAAAGAGGTACACAGAGAACAAGTTTGTCAATCCATCTGAACTTCAGTTGCCTTACCTGTAAGGTAGGAATGTTTTTCAGACTTCTTATGAGCATCAACTAAAATAATGCTATAGAAGTGAGCAGTCAACTATAAAGAGGCTACCTGGGCTGGGCACAGTGGCTCACACCTGTAATCCCAGCACTTCAGGAGGCCGAGGTGGGTGGATCACCTGAGGTCAGGAGTTCAAGACCAGCTTGGCCAACATGGTGAAACCCCATCTCTACTAAAAATACAAAAATTAGCTGGGCATGGTGGCGAATGCCTGTAATCCCAGCTACTCGGGACTCTGGAGATTAAAAAGTTAGTCTTTTTGTATCAGGAAATAATACAGGAAGATGAGAGTGTCTTGGTTCTTACCACCTAGTGGGGAGTAAACAAATGTAATTGAAGGCCTGTCTCAAGGGTCTTGAGAAGAAGTTGCTTAGAGAGCTGTGGGAACTCACAAAGGGGACCACCTAACTCAGCCTGAAGATTTCCGGAAATCGTTGCCAGAGAAGGGGTCACTTAGCTCAGATGTTAAAGTATGAGCAAGAATTAGCTGGAGAAATAAGAAAAGGAAAAGTATTCCAGTCAGAAATCAGCAGATGCTAAGGCACAGAAGTTTGCTGTGTTTGGGAATAGCAGAAGTGCTCGGCAGCTGGAGGCTTGTAGCAATCATTGAGAAGCCAGATATTCAAGGTTCCTTGATGGCCTGCTCATAGGTTTGAACTCTGTCCAGAAGGAAACTAGGGA
>NC_045439.1:163312380-163327490 GCF_002776525.5 Piliocolobus tephrosceles
GGGCAGTGGCTCACACCTGTAATCCCAGCATTTTGGTAGGCCGAGGCAGATGGATCACTTGAGGTCAGGAGTTCAAGACCAGCCTGGCCAACATGGTGAAACCCTGTCTCTACTAAAAATACAAAAATTAGCCAGGCGTGGTGGTGCAAGCCTGTAGAGGTTGCAGTGAGCCAAGATTGCACCACTGTACTCTAGTCTGGGTGACAGTGAGACTCCATCACGAAAAAAGAAAAGAAAAATTAGCCCAGTGTGGTAGCACACTTGTAGCACACACCTGTGGTCCCAGCTACTTGGGAGGCTGAGGTGGGAGGATTGCTTGAGCCTGGGAGGTCAAGGCTGCAGTGAGCCAAGATTGTGCCACTGCACTCCAACCTGGGTTACAGAGCAAGCCTTATCTCCAATAAATAAATAAATAAAATAAAATAAAAGAATGGTCCCCCTCCCCTCATCACATGCATTCAGCACATCCCTCCTGCAGTCTTGGACCCTGGCTGAGTTTCCTCATCTGCCATGCAGCAATGACAACCCTCTCTTGGAGGGTCTGTGGTGTGAACACCCAGTGGAACACACTCATGGGGCTTGGGAAATGCTGATGGCTTGACCAGCAGTCCCAGCTTTTCTGCATTGAACAGAAAGTCTGCTCGTCCCACCCCACTCTTCTTCATCAAAGTTGACCAGGTCCTCCAAGTTTGGTTCAAGTCTTCTTTTCCTCCGAAAAGGCCAGTTCAGTTCCCCTCTGTGAACTGGAGCTCCTGCAGGGCTGGACTTCCACTTGCCTGCCTCCATCTGCAGCTCCTACCATCCAGTGGGAACACAGAGCTAGTGGCTCCTGGACACCAGGACACTTGATGAAGAAGTGGCTGGGTCTGTGGGCTCATTCCCACAGAATATGACTCCTCCTGCTGCAGAGCTGTTTTTGACACGGGATTATCTTTGACCTTCAGAAACATCCTTGCTGCCAACTCTAAAAAAGCTCAGAGTTGGCCAGGTGTGGTGGCTCACGCTTGTAATTCCAGCACTTTGGGAGGCTGAGGCAGGTGGATCACAAGGTCAACAGATTGAGACCATCCCTGGCCAACATGGTGAAATCTCATCTCTACTAAAAATACAAAAAAATTAGCTGGGTGTGGTGGCATGCGCCTGTAGTCCCAGCTACTTGGGAGGCTGAGGCGGGAGAATCGCTTGAACCCAGGAGGCAGAGGTTGCAGTGAGCCGAGATTGCGCCACTGCACTCCAGTTTGGCGACAGAGCAAGACTCTGTCTCAAGGAAAAAATGTAAAAAAAAACCCAGAGTTGGGCACCAGGGCATACATTCTGCTGGAGGTTTTAGACCCCATCTTACCCTGTTTCAGTGATTGACCAAATGAATGTTCAGGAACAAATGACCTTCCCCAAAGGCACAGGAAGGTATACCTGGCAGGAAATACAAGTTGTTAGAAGATACCACTAAGGGAAGAGAAGCCAGAACCTACAAACTTGGTAACTTCCTACTCTGGGGTCTGAACTCCATCAGCCACTTACTTCAAGCCTCAGTTTTCTCATCAATAAAATGGGAATAATGATACCAATTTCATCCTACATGAGAATTAAATGACATATGCAAAGTGCTTTGCATATATCAGATAGAGCCCCTGTTTCAATAAGAACTGTAGCTACTATATTTTGTTCTTTTTATTTTTATTTTTATTTATTTTTTGAGACTGAGTCTCGCTCTGTCATCCAGGCTGGAGTGCAATGGTGCGATCTCGGCTCACTGCAACCTCCGCCTCCCGGGTTCACACCATTCTCCTGCCTCAGCCTCCAGAGTTGTTGGGACTACAGGCGCCCGCCATCACGCCCGGCTAATTTTTTGTATTTTTAGTAGAGACGGGGTTTCACCGTGTTAGCCAGGATGGTCTCGATCTCCTGACCTCGTGATCTGCCCACCTTGGCCTCCCAAAGTGCTGGGATTACAGGCATGAGTCACCGTGCCTGGCCTGTTCTTTTTTTTTGAGACGGAGTCTTGCTCTGTCACCCAGGTGAGAGTATGGTTGGCACCATCTCAGCTCACTGCAACCTCCTTCCCCCGGGTTCAAGTGATTCTCCTGCCTCACTGCCTCAGCCTCCAAGTAGTTGGGACTACAGGCACATGCCACCATGCCTAATTTTTTTTTTTTGAGGCAGAGTTGCACTCTTGTCGTCCAGGCTGGAGTTCAATGGCGCAATCTCAGCTCAACTCAACCTCTGCCTCCCGGGTTTAAGCGATTCTTCTGCCTCAGCCTCCCGAGTAGTTGGGATTACAGGTGCCTGCCACTGCACCCGGCTAATTTTTGTATTTTTAGTAGAGATGGGGTTATATAATATTGATCAGGCTGGTCTCGAACTCCTGACCTCAAGTGATCCACCTGCCTCAGCCTCCCAAAGTGCTGGGATTATAGGTGTCAGCTACCGTGCCCAGCCTTGGCCTAAGTTTTTGTATTTTTAGTAGAGTCAGAGGTTTCACCATGTTGGTCAGGCTGGTCTCAAACTCCTGACCTCAGGTGATCCACCCGCCTCGGCCTCCCAAAATGCTGGGATTACAGATGTGAGCCACTGCACCCGCCCTGCCCATTTTTCGTTCATTTATGAAATGCCAGGCCTTGAGCTAAGCACTTTGCATATATTATTATGAAGTGACATAAATGAACAAAAAATTCATTGACAAGGTGGGAGGGGAGTGTGTGGAAGTAGAGAGGCACAAAGGCAGAGGTTGCTTAGCCAGAGGCGGGCAGGCAGTAAATAGCTAGAGTTAAATCACAACGTCCCAAGTATGGTGTTAAGCAGTCGACATACATTATTTTATTTATTTGTTTATTTTTATTTTATTTATTTGTTTATTTATTTATTTATTTTGAGACTGAGTCTCGCTCTCTTGCCCAGGCTGAAGTACAGTGGCATGATTTCGGCTCATTGCAACCTCTGCCTCCCAGGTTCAAGTGATTCTTCTGCCTCAGCCTCCCCAGTAGCTGGGGCTACAGGCATGTGGCACCACACCTGGCTCATTTTTGTATTTTTTGTAGAGACAGGTTTTGCCATGTTGCTCAGGCTAGTATCGAACTCATGAACTCTCAAGTGATCCGCCCACCTGGACATCCCAAAGTGTTGGTATTACAGGCGTGAGCCACTGCACCCAGCCCATTATTTCATTTAAATCTCAGCTTCTTCCTCTGTCAAAAGTAGCGGTTTTGAACAGAAGCTTCCCAAGTCCTTTCTAGTTTAGTGAGTTCTTACAGAATGTTTTAAATCTACAAAGTATTTGTCACTTTATAGAGCCAACCACTATTTAGTTCTGTGTTCTAATAGTTGTCAGTGGCCGCACAAGTAGATGTGGAACTAGAACAAGCGAGGATGGCTCGGTTTTTCCCCAGAGCCCAGTGGCAGGCGGCTCAGAGCCGGGTGGGCAAGAGTTGAAGGCCCACAGGGGCTAGAGAGGGCACGCCCCTTGAAGGCAACGACGTCATGGAAGCTTGGCTCTGGCTTCCAGCCAGCATCCGGTTCTATCTGGTTGTGCTGGGGCCCAGAGGACTGGGCCTGGAACTCATCAGCCCCACCTGTCAGCCCTCCCCTGGCCGGCAAGCAGGGGCCTTTGGTTATCACTAAGGAGAGTAAGGCTGAGGGTGAGTTGAACATAGCGGCAATCCAGAGGCCCAATATCCCATCCCTGCTGGGCACCTCAGGGGAGGGAGTTGTGTTCCTCAGCCAGGCACCCGCAATTTGACTGAGCTCTGTTGTGTGACAGACACCATGAAATATGCAAAGACCTCATTCATTCATTCAGTAAATATTTATTGAACACTTAACAGTGTGCCTGGCCCTGAGCTACTTCCAGGGAATCACAAAAATTCCTGCCTGGCCAGGCATGGTGGCTCACGCCTGTAATCCCAACACTTTGGGAGGCCTAGATGGGAGGATCCCTTGAGCCTAAGACTTTGAGCCCAGCCTAGACAACAAAGTGAGATCCCATCTCTAAATTTTTTTTTTTTTTTTTTTTTTTTTTTGAGACACAGTCTCGCTCTGTCTCCAGGTTGGAGTGCAGTGGTGCTTAGTAGAGACGGGGTTTCACCATGTTGGCCTGGATGGTCTCGATCTCTTGACCTCATGATCCACCCACCTCGGCCTCCCAAAGTGCTGGAATTACAAGCATGGAAAAAAAAATTTTTTTTTAAGGTTAAAAAAGTAAAAAAAAAAAAAAAAAAAAAAATCGGGCTCTATTCTAGTAGAAGACACTATAAAGTAAAGCAGAAATATGATGGGAAATTAAAAAGAGAGTGATTCACTTCACATAGGGTAGTCAGAGAAGGCCCCTTTGAGCTGACGGAGGAAAGTAGAACTAGAAAGACCATTCTAGACAAAGGAAAAATTGTGCAAAGGCCCCAAGGCAGGAAAATTTGGAGTGTTTGGAGAGTTGCAAGACCAGCGGTGGGCACACGCACACACTAAGCTCTTCCTCAATAAATGCCCGCTAAAGAAATTAACACCTGGCCGGGCGCGGTGGCTCAAGCCTGTAATCCCAGCACTTTGGGAGGCCGAGACGGGCGGATCACGAGGTCAGAAGATCGAGACCACCCTGGCTAACACGGTGAAACCCCGTCTCTACTAAAAATACAAAAAACTAGCCGGGCGAGGTGGCGGGCGCCTGTAGTCCCAGCTACTCCGGAGGCTGAGGCGGGAGAATGGCGTAAACCCGGGAGGCGGAGCTTGCAGTGAGCTGAGATCCGGCCACTGCACTCCAGCCTGGGCGACAGAGCGAGACTCCGTCTCACACACACACACAAAAAAAAACAAAAAAGAAATTAACACATGATTGTAAGGATTTCTGCTTCTAGGCAAGATAATTTACATTCCCATCTAAAAACAGTTAAAATACTCCCCAAAGTATATGAAACATGGTTCTCAAAGCATTGAAGCCCAGAAGATGAAAAATAGTGATTTCAGAGAGTCAGCAAACAAATGAGGAGAACCCTACAAATGCCCTACCTGGCTGCCTAAAGAAAATTTCCAGGGCCTGGCACTGTGACTCAGCACTTTCAGAGGCCAGGGTGGAAGGATCATCTGAGACCAGCCTGAGCAGCATAGTGAGACCCTGTCTCTGCAAAAACAAACAGCCAGGCATGGTGGCAAGTGCCTGAAGTCCCAGCTATTTAGGAGGCTGAGGTAGAAGGATCACTTGAGCCCAGGAGGTCAAGGCTACAGTGAGCTATGATAATGCCACTGCACTCTAGCCTGGGTAACAGAGCAAGACCCTGACTCCAAAACATGATGTTAATAATTAATTTGGCCAGGCATGGTGGCTCACACCTGTAATCCCAGCACTTTGGGAGGCCAAGGCAGGAAGATCACAAGGTCAGGAGTTTGAGACTAGCCTAGCCAATATGGTGAAACCCTGTCGCTGCTAAAAATATTAAAAAATTAGCTGGGTGTGGTGGTGTGCACCTGTAGTCCCAGCTACTAGGGAGGCTGAGGCAGGAGAATTGCTTGAACTCAAGAGGTGGAGGTTGCAGTGAGTCAAGATCTTGCCACTGCACTCCAGCGTAGGTGACAGAGTGAGAACTTTGTCTAAAAAAAAAAAAAAAAGGCCCTGTGCAGTGGCTCACACCTGTAATCCCAGCACTTTGGGAGGATGACGTGGGCAAATTACGAGGTCAGGAGTTCAAGACTGGCCTGGCCAAGATGGTGAAACCCCACGTCTACTAAAACTACAAAAATTAGCCAGGCCCAATGGCAAGCACCTGTAATCACAGCTACTCCGAAGGCTGAGGCAGAAGAATCACTGGAATCCAGGCAGCAGTGTTTGCAGTGAGCTGAGATCGTGCCACTGTATTCCAGCCTAGATGACAGAGTGAGACTCCATCTCAAGAAAAGAAAGAAAAGGCCGGGCGCGGTGGCTCAAGCCTCTAATCCCAGCACTTTGGGAGGCCGAGATGGGCGGATCACAAGGTCAGGAGATCGAGACCATCCTGGCTAACCCGGTGAAACCCCGTCTCTACTAAAAAATACACAAAAAACTAGCCGGGCGAGGTGGCGGGCGCCTGTAGTCCCAGCTACTCAGGAGGCTGAGGCAGGAGAATGGCGTAAACCCGGGAGGCGGAGCTTGCAGTGAGCTGAGATCCGGCCACTGCACTCCAGCCTGGGCGACAGAGCGAGACTCCGTCTCAAAAAAAAAAAAAAGAAAAGAAAGAAAAGAAAAGAGAAGAGAAGAGGAAAGAAAAGAACGGCCAGGCATGGTGGCTTATGCCAGTCATTCCAGCACTTTGGGAGTCCAAGGTGGGTGGATCACTTGAGGTTGGGAGTTCAAGAGAGCCTGACCAATGTGGAGAAACCATGTCTCTACTAAAAATACAAAAAAATTAGCCAGGCGTGGTGGCAGGTAGGCACCTATAATCCCAGCTACTCAGGAGGCTGAGGCAGGAGAATCGCTTGAACTCAGGAGGCGGAGCTTGCAGTGAACCGAGATAGCACCTGGGCGACAAAGCAAGACTCCGTCTGAAAAAGTTAAAAAGGAGGCCGGGCGCGGTGGCTCAAGCCTGTAATCCCAGCACTTTGGGAGGCCGAGACGGGCGGATCACGAGGTCAGGAGATCGAGACCATCCTGGTTAACACGGTGAAACCCCGTCTCTACTAAAAAAATACAAAAATCTAGCCGGGCGAGGTGGTGGGCGCCTGTAGTCCCAACTACTCAGGAGCCTGAGGCAGGAGAATGGCGGGAACCCGGGAGGCGGAGCTTGCAGTGAGCTGAGATCTGGCCACTGCACTCCAGCCTGGGTGATAGAGCGAGACTTCGTCTCAACCAAAAAAAAAAAAAAAAAAAAGTTAAAAAGGGCCGGGCGCGGTGGCTCAAGTCTGTAATCCCAGCACTTTGGAAGGCCGAGATGGGCGGATCACGAGGTCAGGAGATCGAGACCATCTGGCTAATACGGTGAAACCCCGTCTCTACTAAAAAATACAAAAAACTAGCCGGGCGAGGTGACGGCTGCCTGTAGTCCCAGCTACTTGGGAGGCTGAGGCAGGAGAATGGCGTAAACCCGGGAGGCAGAGCTTGCAGTGAGCTGGGATCTGGCCACTGCACTCCAGCCTGGGCGACACAGCAAGACTCCGTCTCAAAAAACAAAAAAAGTTAAAAAGGATGGGCACGGTGGCTCATGCCTGTAATCCCAGCACTTTGGGAGGCCAAGGCAGGCGGATCACGAGGTCAGGAGATTGAGACCATCCTGGCTAACATGGTGAAATGCCATCTCTACTAAAAAATACAAAAAAAAGTCGGTCGTGGTGGCAGGCATCTGTAGTCCCAGCTACTCTGGAGGCTGAGGCAGGAGAATGGCATGAACCCGGGAGGCGGAGCTTGTAGTAAGCTGAGATCCGGCCACTGCACTCCAGCCTAGGCGACAGAGTGAGACTCCATCTCAAAAACAAAACAAAACAAAGCAAACAAACAAACAAAGGCCAGGTGCCGGTGGCTCATGCTTGTAATCCCAGCACTTTGGGAGGCCGAAGTGGGCGGATCACCTGAGGTTGGGAGTTCGAGACCAGCCTGACCAACATGGAGAAACCCCGTCTCTACTAAAAATACAAAACTAGCTGGGCATGGTTAGCACATGCCTATAATCCTAGCTACTAGGGAGGCTGAGGCGGGAGAATCCCTTGAACCTGGGAGGTGGAGGTTGAGGTGAGCCGAGATCACGCCATTGCACTCCAGCCTGGGCAACAAGAGTGAAACTCCGTCTCAAAAAAAAAAAAAAACAGAAAAAATTACAATTCCATTTACAATAGCATCAAAAAGGATAAAATACTTAGGAATAAATTTAGCAGTAGAAGTATAAAACTTAGACTCTGAAAACAACATTAAAATAAATTTTAAAAGACATAAATAAATAGAAAAAAATGCCATGTTAATGGATTCAGATACTTTTTTTTTTTTTTTTTAATGAAATCTTGCTCTGTTGCCCAGGCTGGAGTGCACTGGTACAACCTTGGCTCGTTGCAACCTCCACTTCCCAGGTTCAAATGATTCTCCTGTCTCAGCCTCCTGAGTGGCTGGGAAGACAGGCTCACGCCACCATGCCTGGCTAATGTTTGTATTTTTAGTAGAGACAAGGTTTCACCATGTTCACCAGGTCAGGCTGGTCTCGAACTCCTGACCTTAGGTGATCCACCCACCTTGGCTTTCCAAAATGCTGGGATTACAGGCATGAGTCACCATGCCCGACCAGGATTCAGAGACTATTTGTTAGGATAGTAATAGTCCCCAGATTGATCTACAGATTCAATGCAATCTCTTATACAATCCTAGCTGACTTCCTTATAGAAATGGACAAGCTAATATTGAAATTTATATGGAATTGCAAAGGACTCAGGATAGCCAAAACAACATTGAAAGGGAAGAAAAAGTTGGGCAACCTTCACTTCTGATTTCAAAACTTATTACAAAACAACTAATAGTAATCAAGATTGTTTAATACTGGCATAAGGATAGACATATAACTCAATGGAATAGAGTTGAGGCAGAAGAATCTCTCAAACCCAGGAGGTGGAGGTTGCAATGAGCTGAGACTGTGCCACTGCACTCCAGCCTGGGCAACAGAGGCTAGAAACAAATTCATGTCAATTGATTTTCTTTTTAAAATTTTAATATTATTTTTAATATTTATTAATTTAATTAAGATGGGATCTCGCTTATGTTGTCCAGGTTGGTCTCCACCTCCTGGCCTCAAGTGATCCTCCTCCCTTGGCCTCCCAAAGTGTTGGGATTACAAGTGTGAGCCACGTGTCAGCCAACTCAATTGATTTTCAATAATGGTGCTCAGGTCAGGCGCAGTGGCTCATGGCTATAATCCCAGCACTTTAGGAGGCAGAGGTGGACTGATCACTTGAAGTCAGGTGTTTGAGACCAGCCTGGCCAACATGGCAAAACCTTATCTCTATTAAAATTGAAAATTTTAGGCCGGGCGCGGTGGCTCAAGCCTGTAATCCCAGCACTTTGGGAGGCCGAGATGGGCGGATCACGAGGTCAGGAGATCAAGACCATCCTGGCTAACACTGTGAAACCCCGTCTCTACTAAAAAATACAAAAAACTAGCCGGGCGAGGTGGCAGGCGCCTGTAGTCCCAGCTACTGGGGAGGCTGAGGCAGGAGAATGGCGTAAACCCGGGAGGCAGAGCTTGCAGTGAGCTGAGATCCAGCCACTGCACTCCAGCCCTGGCGACAGAGCAAGACCCCGTCTCAACAAAAAAAAAAAAAAAAAAAGAAAATTTTTAGCCAGGCATGGTGGTGCATGTCTGTAATCCCAGCTACTCGGGAGTCTCAGGCAGGAGAATTGTTTGAACCGGGAGTCAGAGGTTGTAGGGAACCAAGGTCACGGCACTGCACTCCAGCCTGGGTGACAGAGTGAGACTCTGTCTCAAAAAATTAATTAATTAATTAATTAAAAGTGTAAATGCCCTATATATATGTACCATTTATTATCTTGTATAAGTGCCCTATATAGGTTTACCATTTATTATCTTGTATGCTGTTTGTATTTTTTTCTTCTTCTTTTTTTTTGAGATGGAGTCTCGTTCTGTCGCCCAGGCTGGAGTGTAGTGGCGTAATCTCAGTTCACTGCAACCTCCACCTCCTGGGTTTGAGAGATTCTCCTGCCTCAGCCTCCTGAGTAGCTGGGACTACAGGTATACAGGCATGTGCCACCATGCCCAGCTAAGTTTTGTATTTTTAGTAGAGACAGGGTTTCACCATGTTGTTCAGGCTGGTCTTGAACTCCTGACCTCAGGTGATCTGCCTGCCTCGGCCTCCCAAAATGCTGGGATTATAGACATGAGCCACAGTGCCGAGCCTGTATGCTGTATTTTATTTTATTTTTTTTGAGATGGAGTCTCACTCTGTCACCCAGGCTGAAGTGCAGTGGCACGGTCTCGGCTCACTGCAACTTCCACCTCCTGGGTTTGAGCAATTCTCCTGCCTCAGCCTCCTGAGTAGCTGGGACTACAGGCACACACCACCACACGCGGCTAATTTTTTGTATTTTTAGTAGAGACGGGGTTTCACCATGTTGTCCAGGCTGGTCTTGAACTCCTCACCTTAGGTGATCCGCCTGCCTCAGCCTCCCAAAATGCTGGGATTATAGGCCTGAGCCATAGTGCCGAGGTCTGTATGCTGTATTTTTTTTTATTATTTACTTATTTTTTTTTTTGAGATGGAGTCTCACTCTGTTGCCCAGGCTGGAGTGCAGTGGCATGATCTGAGCTCACTGCAACCTCCACCTCCCAAGTTCAAGCTATTCTTCTGCCTCAGCCTCCTGAGTAGCTGGGACTACAGGCACGCACCACAACACCCAGCTAATTTTTTGTATTTTTAGTACAGATGGGGTTTCACAATATTGGCCAGGCTGGTTTTGAACTCCTGACCTTGTGATCCGCCTGCCTCACCTCCTAAAGTGCTCGGATTACAGGCATGAGCCACCGTGCCTTGCCCTGTATGCTGTATTTTTATGGTATTTTTTTCTATGTTTAGATACGCAAATACTTACTATTGTGTTACAATTACCTACAGTATACAGCAACATTGTTTGTAGGCTACAGTTTGTAGCCTAGAAGCAACAAGCTATTTCATATAGCCTAGATGTGTAGTAGTCAGCTATACTAACTATACTGTGGTCAGGGAGTGGACCACATACTATGAACCTGGCTGGTCATGCATCCTACAGATGGAGGACAAGTGCTAGGAAAATACTGAGTGGACAGGCCACAAGGTGACCACCACACAGCAGGATGTCAGGAGCTACTACAAAGATGCTGGCTGGAATTCAGGTCACCTGTCCTGTGTGGTACTCAAACTTGTGCTTTTTTTTTTTTTTTTTTTTAGACACTCACTGTTTCCCAGGCTGGAGTGCAGTGGCACGATCATGGCTCACTGCAGCCTCAAACTCCTGGACTCAAGGGATCCTCCTGCCTCAGCCTCCTGAGGAGTTGGGACTAAAAGTGTGTGCCACCACACCTAGCTAATTTTTTTTTTCATTTTTTTTGTAGAGACAGGGGTTTCACTGTACTGTCCAGGTTGTATTGAACCCTTGGGCTCAAGCGATCTGCCTCGGCCTCCCAAAGTGCTGCGATTACAGGCATGAGACACTACACCTAGCCTTCTTGTGCCTCCTGATTGGGGCAGCAGATGTATATAAGGTTCAGGTGAGCAGCAGTGGGAGATCAGTGGGAGAAGAAATCACCTCCAGTGGAGCAGTCTGGGAAGGCTTCATGGAAGAGATGCTTTTTGTATCCGGCCTGTGAGGAAAGTTATGTCCTGTATTTACATGGCCTGTAAAGTTTACTAAATGCTTTTCATCCTGTCAACTTCTCTGTAATTAGCATAAGGATACCCTCCTTTGCACTCGTGGGGAAACTGCAGAGTAGAGACACTACTTGACTTGACCACATTCATGTAGCTTGGCAGGGCAAGATGTGAACTCCAGTGTTTTGACTCTGGAGCCCTGACTTGTTTCCTGTCCAAGTCTGACACCAAGAGGGGAAGGCTCATTGGTGAGGGCTGAGCAGGATTGAAAGGGAAGGGAAGGAGCTTAGGTGGCATCTCTGGGCCCCTCTGCATTCCATGTCCCCCAGAAGATGTCCACACTCCAGCCTGATTCCAGATACCCAGAGACCACCTGTGAGCTGTGCCACGGACCTCTCTCCTGACCTCCAGTCCTGCAGATCCATCAGCAAGCAGGATATCAGACTCAAACTGTGAATTTACCAGAGTCCTGCAGAATGTCGAAGAAACCTCAGGATCCACCTCAACAACCTAAAGATAACAACATTAACCATAAAAACCACGATCACATATATGGGCCGGCCGTGGTGGCTCATGTCTGTAATCCCACCACTTTGGGAGGCCGAGGTGGGCAGATCACCTGAGGTCAGGAGTTTGAGACCAGCCTGGACAACATGGTGAAACCCCGTCTCTATAAAAATAGAAAAATTAGCTGGGCATGATGGTGGGTGCCTGTAGTTCCAGCTATTCGGGAGGCTGAAGGAGGAGAATCCCTTGAACCCAGGAGGCGGAGGTTGCAGTGAGCTGAGATTGCACCACTTCTCTCCAGCCTGACTTCTCTCCAGCCTGAGTGACAGAGTGAGACTTTGTCTCAATAAAAAAAAAAAAATCACGTATATGGCTGCTATATCATACACAGTACTGAGGCCTCAAGTTTTGTGGAATATGTAGCACAGCATTTCCTCTTCACACACGCTGTAAGGTGTAGATACTATTACATCCCTACTTTACAATTTGGGGAAACTGAGGCTCGGATGTTTACTTATTGTCCAATCACATAGCTGTTTTTTTGTTTTGTTTGTTTGTTTTGAAGAGACAGAGTAGTTCTCTGTTGCCCAGGCTGGAGTGCAATGGCATGATCAAAGGTCACTGCAACCTCGAATTCCTGTGCTCAAGTGGTCCACCTGACTCAGCCTCCCAAGTAGCTGGAACTAGAAGGGCATGCCGCTACACCCAGCTAATTTTTTATTTTATTCTTCTATAGAGACAGAATCTCACTATGTTGTCCAGGCTGGTCTTGAACTCCTAGCCTCAAGTGATCCTCTTGCCGCGGCCTCCCAAACCACTGGGGTTACAGGCATGAGCCACCATTCCCAGCTTCCACTTTGGGCAGTCTTCTCTGCCCTAATCTCTCTACTGCGCTAGGTTCCTATTTCCATCTGCCTGAGAGAGATTTCCTGCCACATCCGGACAACTAGCTGGTCCCAAGTGACTGCCTCCACATTCCTCTGGGTCCTGTCCCCAGGGCCCTCTGTCCAGGCCCCTCCCACTTCCCTCCTGCAAAGTTCTCCGAGACCCAGTGCTTCCTCCTCCCTCCACCTTTATGGCCCTGCAGTTGTTATGCCCTGATGACTCTTAGTCTAGCTCCCACCCAGGCCTCCATCCAATTCTTGCCTTGTTCATGAGAATGCCTCTCTGTTCACCTGACACTCCAACTACACCAGGCCCTGTGTACCCAGACTTATCTTACTCATGTCCTTCCCTCTGTCCAGAATGCTCCCTACTACCCATCTTCAGGTTCCATCCCAAGCAGTGGTCTTCCAGGATCCTTCCCAGCTGGCTAGCTGAAAGCTGCAAGTGGTCTCTCCTTCCCCTTGGGTGTAGTTCTTTGTGCTCAAGGCAGGTTCATCAGTGGCGGGGTCTGATGTAGTCCTTGGTGCACAGCAGATGTCCCTTAAATATGTGTAGTTGGAAAGAGTGAGTCTAATCCAACTCCCCCATCTTACAGTGGAGACACAGAGTGGAAGGCATGTGCTTGTTCTACTATCACCAGCAAGGAGACAGGGCCTAGGATGGGATTCCCCCATAGGGCTCTTCCCCGAGCTAGGCTTTTTCTGCCACTCACTTTGAGAAGGAATTCCTCCAGGGAGAAGAGAGGTCAGGTGGTGGCCTTCTGCCAGCCAGCCCTCAGTCACTATCCCAGACTGCAACCATCTACTCCAGGAAGTTGCTGGTTCCTGCCAGGAAGTTGCTGGAGCCTTCCTACTGGCCATCCCACAGTTCCCAGCATCTCTAGCATCTGGTCACTGTCGAGGCAGAAAGGCCCTTGGGGATTATCCATCCATAGGGTTCACAAAGTCCTCAGGTTTTCAAACTCTGCCCTCTCTAGCTGTGCTCAAAACTCTTTTTTATTTTTTAGATTTTTTTAGGCAGAGTTTCGCTCTTATTGCCCAGGCTGGAGTGCAGTGGTGAAATCTCAGCTCACTGCAACCTCCACCTCCCAGGTTCAAGCAATTCTCCTGCCTCAGCATCCTGAGTGGCTGGGATTACAGGTGCCCGCTGCCATGTCCGGCTAGTTTTTTTGTATTTTTAGTAGAGACGGGGTTTTGCCATGTTGGCCAGGCTGGTCTCGAACTTCTGACCTCAGGTGATCGCCCATCTCAGCCTCCCAAAGTGCTGGGATTACAGGCGTGAGCCACCGCGCTGGGCCGCTCACAACTCTTGTGTGTGTGTGTGTAGATTTTGGGAGCAGGCATGCAGATGATGCAGGGCAGATGAGGCCCAACTTGGGGCTTAGCATGGGAGGGTTCTAGACTTTGCCCAGAAAAGAATTCAAGGTGGGCCAGTAGTAGAAGAAAACAGCTTTATTGAGCAGCATGTTACAGCTCTGGCAGTGTTACAGCTCCGTGCCCGCTCCTGCAAAGCATGGCTACCCCATAGGCAGTGTGCTGACAGTAGCAGCTCAGGGCAGTTTTGTGGTCATATTTATATCCACTTTTTTTTTTTTTTTAAGATGGAGTCTCTCATTGTCACCTGGGCTGGAGTGCAGTGGCACAATCTCGGTTCACTGCAACCTTTGCCTCCCAGGTTCAAGAGATTCTCCTGCCTCAGCCACCCAAGTAGCTGGGATTATAGGCACTCATCACCATGACAGGGTAATTTTTTGTATTTTTAGTAGAGATGGGGTTTCACCATGTTGGCCAGGCTGGTCTCGAACTTCTGACCCCAAATGATCTGCCCACCTCAGCCTCCCAAAGTGCTGGGATTACAGGCGTGAACCACCACACCTGGCCTATAACCACTTTTAATTACACATAAATTAAGGGGAAATTTATACAGAAATTTCTAGAGAAAGGGTGGTAACTTCTGGGTGTTGCCATGGCAATGGCAAACTGACATGGAACACTGGTGGGCGTGCCTTATGGAAAGCTGCTTTCACCCTTTCCCTGTTTTAGCTAGTCCTCAATTTGGTCCATTGTCCAAGCCCTGCCTCTGAAGTCAAGTCCTGCCTCCTACCTCACAGAGAGGCCACCTAAATCTCAACGGGGGTCTAAGACCTAAATGAGGTGAAGGATAATTGATCTGTCCAGCTCCTCATTATAAAGGTGTAATACATATACTTTAAGTGCTCTCTGAGGCATGGGTCGGTCCTATAGCCCGGTTTTGTAAATAAAATCTTATTGGAACACAGCCATACCCACTTCTTTTTGTATCATCTGAGTGCTTTCCTACAATACAGCTACGAGGGCAGTGTTGAAGACTTGCAACACAGATCCAACTGTGGGGCTCGCAGAATTCTCTAACTGTTGGCTGCCATTAAAATGATGACCATACAGATT
>NC_045439.1:163327590-163335865 GCF_002776525.5 Piliocolobus tephrosceles
TTTTTTGTATTTTTTTAGTAGAGACGAGGTTTCACGGTGTTAGCCAGGATGGTCTCGATCTCCTGACCTCGTGATCCACCTGTCTCGGCCTCCCAAAGTGCTGGGATTACAGGCTTGAGCCACCGCGCCCGGCCCTTTTTTTTTTTTTTGAGACAAGAGTCTCGCTCTGTCGCCCAGGCTGGAATGCAGTGGCATGATTTGGCTCACTGAAATTATGTGCCTTCTGGGTTCAAGCAAGCACATCTGGCTAATTTTTGTATTTTTAGTAGAGACTGGAGTTTCACAATGTTGGGCAGGCTGGTCTCAAACTCCTGACCTCAAGTGGTCTGCCTTCCTCAGCCTCCCAAAGTGCTGGGATTACAGGTGTAAGCCACCATGCCTGGCCTGTTCAAGGATTTTGTAATGTCCCTCTGCCTCTCTTTTTTATTCCTTTTTTGAATCTTTTTATATTTTAAATTATTATTACTTTTCAGACAGAGCCTCAATTTGTTATCCAGGCTGGAATGCAGTGGTGCAGTCACAGCTCACTGCAGCCTCCATCTCCCTGGCTCAAGCAATCGCTCTGCCTCCACCTCCCGGGTAGTTCAAACTACATGTATGCACCACCATCCCTGGCTAATTAAAAAAAAAAATTTTTTTTTTTTGGCCGGGTGCGGTGGCTCAAGCCTGTAATCCCAGCACTCTGGGAGGCCGAGACGAGACGGGCGGATCACGAGGTCAGGAGATCGAGACCATCCTGGCTAACACGGTGAAACCCCGTCTCTACTAAAAATACAAAAAACTAGCCGGGCGAGGTGGCGGGCGCCTATAGTCCCAGCTACTCCGGAGGCTGAGGCAGGAGAATGGCATGAACCCGGGAGGCGGAGCTTGCAGTGAGCTGAGATCCGAGATCCGGTCACTGCACTCCAGCCCGGGCGACAGAGCAAGACTCCGTCTCAAAAAAAAAAAAAAAAAAAAAACAGAGTTCACTTTAATGCCGAGGCTGGAGTGCAATGGCACGATCTTCACCCATTGCAACCTCTGCCTCCCGGGTTCACCCGATTCTCCTGCCTCAGCCTCCCAAGTAGCTGGGATTACAGGCATGCGACATCACGCCCAGCTAATTTTGTATTTTTAGTAGAGATAGGGTTTCACTATGTTGGTCAGGCTGGTCTTGAACTCCTGACCTCAGGTGATCCACCCACCTCGGCCTCCCAAAGTGCTAGGATTATACTGCGCCCCGGGAAAAAATTTTTTTTGAGACAGAGTCTCATTCTGTCACCCAGGCTGGAGTACAGGGACACAATCTCAGCTCACTGCAGTTTCTGCTTCCCAGGCTCAAGATTCTCCTGCCTCAGCCTCTCAAGTAGCTGGGATTACAGGCACCTGCCACAACGTCCAGCTAATTAATTATTTTTATTTTTTATTTTTTTTAGGAGAGCTGGGGTTTCACCATGTTAGCCAGACTGGTCTCGAATTCCTGACCTCAAGTGATCTGCCTATCTCGGCCTCCCAAAGTGCTGGGATTACAGGGGTTAGCCACTGTGCCGGGCCAAATTTTTTTTTTCTTTTTTGTAAGATGAGGTCTCACTACGTTGCCCAGGCTGGTATGAAACTTCTGGGCTCAAGAGATTCTCCCACCTCAGTCTCCAAAAGTCCTGGGATCATAAGTGTGAGCCACTGTGCCTGGCTACTTTTTTTTTTTCTTTTTTTTTTTTTTGAGACGAAGTCTCGCTCTTGTCCCCCAGGCTGGAGTGCAATGGCACAATCTCAGCTCACTGCAACCTCTGCCTCCTGGGTTCAAGCGATTCTTCTGCCGTTGCCCAGGCTGGAGCACCTGCCACCATGCCTGGCTAATTTTTTGTATTTTTAGTAGAGACGGGGTTTCACCCTGTTAGCCAGGATGGTCTCGATCTCCTGACCTCATGATCTGCCCGTGTCAGCCTCCCAAAGTGCCGGGATTACAGGCGTGAGCCACTGCGCCCGGCCTATTTTTTTTTTTTCAAGAGACAGGGTCGGCCGGGCGCGGTGGCTCAAGCCTGTAATCCCAGCACTTTGGGAGGCCGAGACAGGTGGATCACGAGGTCAGGAGATCGAGACCATCCTGGCTAACACGGTGAAACCCTGTCTCTACTAAAAAAAATACAAAAATCTAGCCGGGCGAGGTAGTGGGCGTCTGTAGTCCCAGCTACTCAGGAGGCTGAGGCAGGAGAATGGCGGGAACCTCCCGGCGGAGCTTGCAGTGAGCTGAGATCCGGCCACTGCACTCCAGCTTGGGTGATAGAGTGAGACTCCGTCTCAACAACAACAACAAAAAAAGAGACAGGGTCTTGCTCTGCTGCCCACATTGGAGAGCAGTGGTCTAATCATAGTTCACTGGAGCCTCAAACTCCTGGGCTCAATTGATCCTCTGGTCTCAGCCTCACAAGCAGCTGGGACCACAGGTGTGCACCACCGTGTAGAAATGTTAAAAAGAACATAGCAGACTGATCACGGGCTAATTTTTTAATTTTTGTAGAGATAAGGTCTTGCTATGTTGCTCAGGCTGGTTTTGAATTCCTGCCCTTAAGTAACCCTCTTGTCTTGGATTCTCAAAGCACTAGGATTACAGGCATGAGCCCCCGCCGTGGCAGGCTGACTTTATGGCATTGCAGCACAGTATCACCCTGCCTCCAGGGCCTTAAATGATCAGCTTTGTGTACCTTTGTTGCCGCATCTCCCTCATTTGCTCCAGTCCTTCTTTTGCCTGTCAAATAAAATTTTCTTCCTACCTCAGGACCTTTGCATATGCTGGTTTAGCTGGTTCTTTCTAGTCATGCAAGTCCCAGCTCAGATATCCAACACCCATTAAGATTATTAGACCTGGCGAGGCACAGTGGCTCATGCCTGTAACCCCGGCACTTTGGGAGGTCGAGGTGTGAGGACTGCTTGAGTCCAAGAGTTCAAGATCATCTTGGGCAACAAAGCAAGACCCTACCTCTCTCTTTTTTTTTTTTTTTTGGACAAAGGTCCGCTCTGTCGCTCAGACTGGAGTGTAGTGGCACGATCTCAGCTCACTGCAAGCTCCGCCTCCCAGGTTCACACCATTCTCCTGCTTCAGCCTCCCGACTAGCTGGGACTACAGGCGCCCGCCACCACGCCCGGCTAATTTCTTGTATTTTTAGTGGAGATGGGGTTTCTTTTTTTTTTTTGAGAGGGAGTCTGGCTCTGTCGCCCAGGCTGGAATGCAGTGGCCAGATCTCAGCTCACTGCAAGCTCCGCCTCCCGGGTTTACGCCATTCTCCTGCCTCAGCCTCCCGAGTAGCTGGGACTACAGGCGCCCGCCACCTCACCCGGCTAGTTTTTTGTATTTTTTAGTAGAGACGGGGTTTCACCGTGTTAGCCAGGATGGTCTCGAACTCCTGACCTCGTGATCCGCCCGTCTCGGCCTCCCAAAGTGCTGGGATTACAGGCTTGAGCCACCGCGCCCGGCCTTGGAGATGGGGGTTTCACTGTGTTAGCCAGGATGGTCTCGATCTCCTGACCTCATGATCCGCCCACCTCGGCCTCCTAAAGTGCTGAGATTACAGACGCGAGCCACAACACCTGGCCGTAAGACCCTATCTCTTTAAAAAAATGAAAAAATTAGCCAGGCATGATGGTGGGCACTTGTAGTCACAGCTAATTGGGAGACTGAGGTGGGAGGATAGCTTGAGCCTGGGAGGCAGAGGTTGCAGTGAGCTGAAATCACACTGCTGTGTGATTTTACAGCCTGGGAAACAGCAAGACCCTGTCTCAAAAGAAGAAAGAAAAAGGCCGGACATAGCTGGCTCATGCCTGTAATCCCAGCACTCTGGGAGGCCGAGGTGGGTGGATTACCAGAGGTCAGGAATTCGAGACTAGCCTGACCAACATGAAGAAATCCCATCTCTACTAAAAATACAACATTAGCTGGGTGTGATGGCACATGCCTGTAATCCCAGCTACTCAGAAGGCTGAGGCAGGAGAATTGCTTGAACCCAGGAGGCAGAGGTTGTGGTGAGCCAAGATCGTGCCACTGTACTCCAGCCTGGGCTATAAGAGCAAAACTCCATCTCAAAAAAAAAAAAAAAAAAAAGATTGCTGAGCCCAAGTTACTCCTGGGCCTAACCCTGCTTCACATAGTACTTACTATTAATATAATGTGAAATATTTTGTTTGCTTTCTTTTTTTTTTTTTGAGACGGAGTCTTGCTCTGTTGCCCAGGCTGGAGTGCAGTGACGTGATCTCAGCTCACTGCAACCCCCATCTCCCGGATTCAAGTGATTCTCCTACCTCAGCCTCCAGAGTAGCTGGGACTGCAGGCGCCTGCCACCATACCCAGCTAATGTTTTGCATTTTTAGTAGAGATGGGGTTTCACTGTGTTGGCCAGGGTAGTCTCAATCTCCTGACCTTGTCGTCAGCCCACCTCAGCCTCCCAAAGTGCTGGGATTACAGGCATGAGCCACTCCGCCCGGGCTGTGTTTGCTTTTTTGTTGTTGGTCTCTCTGAATATAATGTGGGCTCCAGGAAGACAAGCGTTTCTGTCTCATTCACTGCTGCAGCCCAGTGCCTATACCAGTGTCTGGTATAGTAGGCAGTCATGGCACCCCACCCAATAACCATTTTTTTTTTTTTGAGACAAATTCTTGCTCCATTGCCCAGACTGGAGTGCAATGGTGTAATCACTGGTTCACTGCAGCCTTGAATTTCTGCGCTCAAGGGATACTCCTACCTCAGCCTCCCAAGTAGCTGGGACTACAAGTGCCTACCATCATTCCCGGCTAATTTTTCAATTTTTTGTAGCAATGGGGTCTCACTATGTTGCCCATGCTGATCTCAAACTCTGGGGCTCAAAGAATCCTCCTGCCTCAGCTTCCCCAAGTGCAGGGATTACAGGTGTGAGCCACTGCAGGGCCCCAGTAACCATTTATTAAAGGAATGAAATGATCCCTGATCAGAGTGTCGAGAGATGTGGCTTCTCTTTCCGGCTCTGTTAACCCACTCACTGAGCCACATTTCTCTTCTGTGGGCCTCAGTTGCCTTCTATGTAAATTGGAGCTTGAGAATTGGACGAGATGCCCCGAACCTTTTCGTTTGAACATTCTGTTTTGGAAGCACTTGCTGGGGATCTGCCATTGCTAGGTCTGGTGGTAATAGTTTATATTTGACTGTGGGCCTCAGGCCCAGTGCAGGCCCTGGGGATAGGCGAGAATGTTTCTACTGAGGGATGAGGGAAGAAATGGGTGGTGAAGTAGGACAAGAGACTCAGAATCAGGCGGCAGGGCCAGGCAGACCTGGGCAGGTAGGAAAGGCTCCTGCAGATGTGAGAGCTGTAGGCCAGGGGCCAGGGGCCAGGGAGGAAGAGAGGAAACTCTGCTGTTGAGGATAGGATTAGGGTGGTGGGGAGGGCTCTTTTACTTTTAGCCTATAAGCTTCAGAGTTGTTTGAAATTTGTGTAAAAAGCGTGTATTATATTTGCAAGTGGAAAAATAAAACGGCACTTTTTTTTTTTTTTTTTTTTGAGACAGAGTCTTACTCTGTCACCCAGACTGGAGTGCAATGGCACGATCTCGGCTCACCACAACCTCCACCTCCCTGCAACCTCCACCTCCCAGGTTCAAGCAATTCTCCTGCCTCAGCCTCCTGAGTATCTGGGATTACAGGCATGTGCCACCACCCCCAGCTAATTTTGTATTTTTAGTAGAGACGGGGTTTTTCCATGTTGGTCAGGCTGGTCTCAAACTCCTGAGCTCAGGTGATCCTCCCGTCTCAGCCTCCCAAAGTACTAGGATTACAGGCATGAGCCACCTCACCCAGCCTTGCACATACTCTTTGACCCAGCAATTACACTTCTAGAAATTTCCCCATAGATAGAAGCATGAGTGGCCGGGCGCGGTGGCTCAAGCCTGTAATCCCAGCACTTGGGAGGCCGAGACGGGCGGATCACGAGGTCAGGAGATCGAGACCATCCTGGCTAACACGGTGAAACCCCGTCTCTACTAAAAAATACAAAAAACTAGCCGGGCGAGGTGGCGGGCGCCTGTAGTCCCAGCTACTCAGGAGGCTGAGGCAGGAGAATGGCGTAAACCCGGGAGGCGGAGCTTGCAGTGAGCTGAGATCCGGCCACTGCACTCCAGCCTGGGCGACAGAGCGAGACTCCTTCTCAAAAAAAAAAAAAATAAAAAATAAAAAATAAAAAAAAAAAAAAGAAGCATGAGTGAAGTGATCTGCATACAAAGCTATTCACAGCAGCCTTGTTTAAAATAGCAAAAGAGGTTGGGTGTGGTGATTCATGCCTGTAAACCCAGCACTTTGGGAGGCCAAGGCAGGTGGATCACTTGAGCTCAGGAGTTCGAGATCAGCCTTAGCAACATGTCGAAACCCCACCTCTACAAAAATAAATTTAAAAAATGGCTGGGTGCAGTGGCTCACAACTGTAATCCCAGCACTTTGGGAGGCGGAGTCAGGTGGATCACCTGAGGTCAGGAGTTCAAGACCAGCCTGGCCAACATGGGGAATCCCTGTCTCTACTAAAAAAATACAAAAATTAGCCGGGCGTGGTGGCACACGCCTGTAATCCCAGCTACTCGGGAGGCTGAGGCCGTAAAATCGCATGAACCCAGGAGGCGGAGGTTGCAGTAAGCCAAGATCGTGCCACTGCACTCCAGCTTGGGTAACAGAGCAAGACTCTGTCTCAAAATAATAATAATAAATAAAATTTAAAAATAAATTAGCCAGGTGTGGTGGCACATGCCCGTAATTCCAGGTACCAGAGAAGCTGAGGTGGGAGGACTGCTTGAGCCTGGGATGTTGAGGCTGCAGTGAGCCAAGGTCGCACCACTGCACTCCAGCCTAAGAGACAGAATAAGACTTTGTCTCAAAAATAAAAATAAAATATCAAAATGGTAGAAACAATCTAAATGTCCATCAGTAGGTGCAAGCTGGATAAACCAGACATATTCATGAAATGGACCAATGTGGGGATGTTAAAGAGAACATAGGCTGGAGGCGGTGGCTCACACCTGTAATCCCGGCACTTTGGAAGGCCAAGGCAAGCAGATCACCTGAGGTCAGGAGTTCGAGACCAGCCTGACCGACAGGAAGAAACCTTGTCTCTACTAAAAATACAAAATTAGCTGGGCATGGTGGTGCATGCCTGTAATCCCAGCTACTCGGGAAGCTGAGGCAGGAGAATCGCTTGAACCTGGGAGGCAGAGGTTGTGGTGAGCCGAGATTGCACCATTGCACTCCAGCCTGGGCAACAAGAGCAAAACTCCGTCTCAAAAAAAAAAAAAGAGAGAGAGAGGAGAGAGAACATAGCAGACTGAGTGCAGTGGCTCGTACTTGTAATCCCAGCACTTTTGGCAGCCAAGACAGGAGGATCCCTTAAACCCAGGAATTCAAGATCAGCCTGGGCAACGTAGTGAGACCTTGTCTCTAAAACAAAGAAAGAAGAAAGAACATAGCAAATCTATAAGCATAGATGTAGAAACATCTCCAAGATCTTTACTAAGTAAAAGAAAAAATGTATGCAGGATGTTACCATTTATATGAAAAATGACACACGCGAGCCAGGCATGGTGGCTCATGCCTTTACGTAATCCCAGCACTTTGGGAGGCCTAGGCAGGAGAATCACTTGAGCCCAGGAGTTCAAGACTAGCCTGGGCAATATAGGGAGACCCCATCTCTACAAATAACAAAAACAATTAGCCAGGTATGGTGGCATACACCTGTAGTCCCAGCTACTCAGGAGGCTGAAGTGGGAGGATTGTTCCAGCAGGGGAGATCAAGGCTGCAGTGAGCTGAGCTCATACTACTGCACTCCAGCTTGGGGAACAGAGTGAGACTCTGTCTCAATAAATAAATAAATGAATTAAAAAAAAAATGTTTATCTTGATGATTCTTGGAAGAAAGCTGAATGTTATTTTGTTTTTCATTTTTCTTAAAAAATAAAAAAATAGGCCGGGCACGGTGGCTCCAGCCTGCAATCCCAGCACTTTGGGAGGCCGAGACGGGCAGATCATGAGGTCAGGAGATTGAGACCATCCTGGCTAACACGGTGAAACCTCGTCTCTACTAAAAAATACAAAAAACTAGCCGGGCGAGGTGGCGGGCGCCTATAGTCCCAGCTACTCTGGAGGCTGAGGCAGGAGAATGGCGTGAACCCGGGAGGCGGAGCTTGCAGTAAGCTGAGATCCGGCCACTGCACTCCAGTCTGGGTGACAGAGCGAGACTCCGTCTCAAAATAAATAAATAAATAAATAAATAAATAAATAAATAAATAAATAAATAAA
>NC_045439.1:163335875-163339053 GCF_002776525.5 Piliocolobus tephrosceles
AAATAAATAAATAAATAAATAAATAAATAAATAAATAAATAAATAAAATAAGAATAAAAAAAATAAGGCCAGGTGTGGTGGCTCATGCCTGTAATCCCAGTACTTCGGGAGGCCGAGGCGGGCGGATCACCTGAGGTTGGGAATTCAAGGCCAGCCTGACCAACATGGAGAAACCCTGTTTCTACTAAAATACAAAATTAGCCCGGTGTGGTGGCACATGCCTGTAATCCCAGCTACTTGGGAGGCTGAGGCAGGAGAATCACTTGAACTCTGGAGGCGGAGGTTGCGGTGAGCCGAGGTCATGCCATTGCACTCCAGCCTGGGCAACAAGAGCAAAGAAAGACATAAAAATAAAAAACAAAATAAAATGCACATATAAAATATATGACATATAACGTATATATTAATAAATATACATTAAATATATATATATTTTTAGCCATGGGGGTCTATGTTAGGCCAGGCTGGTCTTGAACTCCAGGTTTCTAGCAATCCTCCTGCTTCGGCCTCCCAAAGTGCTGGGAATAAAGGTGTGAGCCACTGTGCCTAGCCTAAAACTGCATTTTAGACTCTAGATCTCAATTCAAACTTAACTCCTTTGTTATGTTCTTGTACCAGAAGTTGGGAGAGTCCTGGCTTCCAATTCCAATTCTGTCAGTTATAGCTGTACATCACAGTCCAGGTTACTTAACCTCTGTGCACTGGAAATATAAAATAAGGAAAAATCATTTCATGGAGCAGCCAGGAGAGATAAATGAACTCAGGGATGAGATACGCCTAACTTTGTGCCCAGCACATAGATGGCCTTAGTGGCCTAACATCATCAGGGTGCAGGGGCCATCATCCTCTTCTCTACTGAGATCACCAATCTCTACAGCCTTTCCACGTAAGTTGTTGGTTTCCTACATCTTCAAGGTACTCCTAGAGGCCTGGCCTTCTGGGCAGAATTCCCTTCCCAAAATATTTCACCACCCGCATTGCCAAACAGTCTGAAAGAGGGCTCAACCAAGGTTTGAGGTGACAGGAATCAGAGTCTGGTGCTAGGAATGGGTTGGCTGTCTGCCAAGGCTGCTCTAGGACAGGGAACATGGGTTTGCTCTATGGGATTGTAGAACCCAGGGCTGTTATATACAGAGGAGTTGGGTGGAGGCATAGGGAGATAGATTTGGGTTTAACTAATTTTTTTATTTTTATTTTTTGAGACGGAGTCTCGCTCTGTTGCCGGGGCTGGAGCGCAGTGGCCGGATCTCAGCTCACTGCAAGCTCCGTCTCCCGGGTTTACGCCATTCTCCTGCCTCAGCCTACGGAGTAGCTGGGACTACAGGCACCCGCCACCTCGCCCGGCTAGATTTTTGTATTTTTTAGTAGAGATGGGGTTTCACCGTGTTAGCCAGGATGGTCTCGATCTCCTGACCTCATGATCCGCCTGTCTCGGCCTCCCGAAGTGCTGGAATTACAGGCTTGAGCCACCGCGCCCGGCTAATTTTTTTTTTTTTGAGACAGAGGCTTGCTCTGTCATCCAGGCTGGAGTGCAGTGGCACTATCTCGGCTCATTGCAACCTCTGCCTCCTGGGTTCAAGTGAGCACGCTTGACTAATTTTTGCTTTTTTTTGTTTTTTTTGAGATGGAGTTTACTTGTTGCCCAGGCTGGAGTGCAATGGTGCAATCTTGGCTCACTGCAACATCCGCCCCCCAGATTCAAGTGATTCTCCTGCCTCAGCCTCCCAGGTAGCTGGGATTACAGGCATGTTGGCACATGCCTGGCTAATTTTGTATTTTTAGTAGAGATAGGGTTTCTCCATGTTGGTCAGGCTGGTCTCAAACTCCCAAACTCAGGTGATCTGCCTGCCTTGGCCTCCCAAAGTGCTGGGATTACAGGCGTGAGCTACTGTGCCCAGCCTAACTTTTTTTATTTTTAGTAGAGATGGGGTTTCACCATGTTGGCCAGGCTGGTCTCAAACTCCTGACATTAAGTGATCTGTCATCTTGGCCTCCCAAAGTGCTGGGATTACAGGTGTGAGCCGCCATACCTGGCTGGTTTAACTGAATTGTGTGTATACACATATACACACATACATACAAACATCCATATGTATACACATATATATACATACATATATATATATACATATACCTATATATATATATATTTATTTATTTATTTATTTTTTGAGATGGAGTTTTGCTCTTGTTGCCCAGGCTGGAGTGCAATGGCGCGATCTCGGCTCACCACAACCTCCACCTCCCGGGTTCAAGCAATTCTTCTGCCTCAGCCTCCCAAGAAGCTGGGACTACAGGCATATGCCACCACGCCCAGCTAATTTTTGTATTTTTAATAGAGACGGGGTTTCGCCATTTTGGCCAGTATGGTTTCAATCTCTTGACCTTGTGATTCGCCCGCCTTGGCCTCCCAAAGTGCTGGGATTACAGGTGTGAGCCACCACACCAAGCCTTTTTTTTTTTTTTTTTGAGATAGAGTCTCGCTCTGTTGCCCAGGCTGGAGTGCAGTGGTGCAATCTCGGTTCCCTGCAACCTCTGCCTCCTGGGTTCAAGTGATTCTTCTGCCTCAGCCTCCCAAGTAGCTGGGATTAGAGGCGTGCACCACCACACCTGACCTGAATTACATATTTGAGAGGACATTATGCCAGGCACTATGCCAAGGACTACCTATATGTCATCTCATTTGATTGCACACAAACCTTATGAGATAGGTACTATCCCCATTTTACAGATAAAGAAACCAAGGCTCAGAGTCCCTCATCACTTGTCCAAAGTCACAGAAACAAATATAAAATGTATCAAAGTTTGAATCCAGGCCTATCTTAGAGCAAAACTTGGAAGCTTAAGCACTGTGTTAAGAAGTCAGGCCAGGCTGGGCGCGGTGGCTCAAGCCTGTAATCCCAGCACTTTGGGAGGCCGAGACGGGCGGATCACGAGGTCAGGAGATCGAGACCATCCTGGCTAACACGGTGAAACCCCGTCTCTACTAAAAAATACAAAAAACTAGCCGGGCGAGGTGGCGGCGCCTGTAGTCCCAGCTACTCAGGAGGCTGAGGCAGGAGAATGGCGTAAACCCGGGAGGCGGAGCTTGCGGTGAGCTGAGATCCGGCCACTGCACTCCAGCCTGGGCGACAGAGCGAGACTCCGTCTCAAAAAAAAAAATAAAAAATAAAATAAA